>NC_044497.1:36222500-36287500 GCF_902362185.1 Chanos chanos
TGGGCCCATCTTAGCCAATTAAAGAGCACAGTGAAAAGACAGCACTCTGCAGCTTACATCTGTTCACACTCACACTCATATCAGCCGGAGCCAGGGGTGTCACTCCCACTGTGTATGTGTGTGTGTGTGTGTGTGAGACAGCGAGAGAGAGAGAGAGACAGACAGAGAAAGGGAGAGAGAGAGCTGAGGTTTGATTGACACTAGCAGAGACACTAGCAGTGTAGAAAACCTGAAGGTACAGAACATAAAGCCAAGAGCCCAGTTAACCTTGGGAAAGTTCCGTTAAAACAGATAATGCTTTTTTTTTTCTTATCAGTACTCCTGTGTGTGTTTGTGTGTATTTGTATGTGTGTGGTTGTGCGTGCGTGCATGCGTGTGGATGTGTGTGTGTGTGCATACGTGAGTGCGCATGAGTGTGAGAGTGTGTGAGAGAGACTGTATTAATGTATGTGTGTGTGTGTGTCTGTGTGTGTACATGCATCTCAGTGTCTTAATGTGTGTGTGGGCTATCCCCTGGGTGTTTTGTGCAGTGGGTGGTCTAACTGGTCTTAAACTAACTGGACTGTGTTTTAAATCAATGTACTGGAAAAGCCACATCTGCCAGACACGCACACAAACCACAGAAACCTCCTCAAATCACTCTCTCTCTCTCTTTCTCTCACTCTGTCCCTCTCTCTACATAAGCATGTATACTCATCCACTTATCACAGAGAAAGTGCTCATAAGAATCCACACTATAAAATTACTCTGCAATAGAGGTGCACAACCCCAAAACACACACACACACACACACACAGGTAAATATACTAGTGTATGGTAACACAGTCCATTTTGTTACTGTCAATTTTCTGCAGACTGACTCTACACTAAAATAATAACAATAAAACATAAAACGTACCTGCTCAGACTCATCTTGAAAGCTACATATTACATTTTTTTTTATATATAAGAGATATTACTTTTGTTTTGCTAGACGTACTGAATAAGTTCATGAGCAATTCAAACCTGAACAATGAGGGCTAGCCTGAAAAGCCTTGTTAACAGAACGCCTCAGAAGGGGAGAGAGTGACTGGAACAAATAATAGCATTGTCCTACAATTGCCTGCTGTTCAATATTTGTCCTGTAGCTAAAATGTTTGAAACATTAGCAAATGTTAAGTTAGCAAAGTTAATTTAATCCAATCATATTGTTGTCGTTGTCAGTCAAACACAGAAATGAAATTTTTCACCTAAGGACCAACCACATTCTGCACAGTTACCCGTGTGTGTGTGTGTGTGTGTGTGTCTATAAATGGGTAAGGTCATTATCTCAGAAAGGTACTCAGACAACACAGTCCTCAAGGGAAAGAAGCAAAAACAATAAACTCTATCCATCATTCTGCTCTTCTATTCTCATCTCTGCTGCTCACATTTCATCCTTGTGTCTGATGCAAGAGTCTGAACAGTACCTCTCTCTTTTTCTCTCTCTTTCACTCTCCCTCAGGAAGTATGCTCCTAAATTAAAGCCCACAAAACTTTACTTTTCCACCAGTCAACAAAAAAACACCACAAACTATCCAACAGATCACAGCCAAAGGGTTACAGAGAAAAAGCTGAGACTTGAACTTTTTGTAAATTAGGTAAAATATTCAAATCCTTGTAAAATAACAGTAAGAGAAAACAGTTGCAGTATTCTATTGCTTTGTTGAAAATATTTAAAAAAAAAAATGAAAGAGAGAATAGGATAAGAAAAGGAAAAGACATGAGAAATGATATAAAAATAATCTTTTTTCCCTTTACACGCATTGTTAAATGAAGTGTGAGCTCCAGGGATTCAGCCTAAGTGAGACTAAGAGAGGAGGGGTGTGTGCCACAGGGCCTGTCCCTTGGGTGTGGGGTCACAGACAGACTGACATCTATTCCCACCAATCCTGACCTCGGCATTGCCTGATCTGACAAGTCCCGCCCCTCAGGCCTGCTTAAGGCTCCCTTTGTCGAGGGTCAGCTCAGCCCGTCAGACCGGAGAGAGATTTTTCTGGGAGGAACAGAGTGTTAGCACTGAGCTGAAAAAAGAAAACCCTGCCACGGCCCAGGGGACCTGACCTTTGGCTTTCTCCTGGAATTCCCAGGGTTTCTAAACTCTGCGTGACTGGAGGGCTTTAGGATGTAGGGTCAAATTCTGACAGTATGTCCCTGAGGCAGATGTAAAGGCTAATGACATCATGCTAAACCTCCAGCCCCCCCCCCCTCTCTCTCTCACAAACACACACACACAGACATACACACACACCCCACTTCTCACTAATACTGAACCCACTGAGGCAACAACTGAGCTGTGTGTGTGTGTGTGTGTGTGTGTGGAGCAGTGTGTGTGTGTACATGTATGTAAACAAGAATATGACCTGAAACAATTCCCGATAGTCATTCTTGCTCCAGTGGCCTGTCATGCTATGTGGTGAATATGCAGAGGGGGCATTCTCTGTCACTGGATCTAATCTCTCTTTACTGCTTTGCCCTGCAGTGTTACCTGGTTTGGATCCTTCTTCCACTGATCCATTGTAAACCTGGTTTTTAAATTCGGGTCGGTTGTCATTCATGTCAATGACAAAAATGTAGAGATCAACTGGCTGCTCCACCTGGTTTCCATTAATGTCCACTGCGTGAGCACGCAACTGCAAAGAGAGAGAGAGAGAGAGAGAGAGAGGAACAAAAACAAAGTTCAGGTAGAAAACATTTACCCAGTGTGTGTGTGTGTGTATGTGTGTGTGTAAATACATGCTCTATTCTCCACATTTGTTTTCATTTAAAGAAGTGTAGTGAGTGAAAACAGAACAGCCCCATGATCTCCACAGTAAAACAAACCCTTCAAACAACACAAGTACACACATACCCACACATACGCTACTTGAAATTTCAGTCTGAACTTTGCCTGTCAGCCATGGGGGAATACGGGTCACAGTGACCCTTTACTCCTTCTGTAGACTCCCTACTGAGCCCAATACAATCTGGTTTTCATCTGACCGCTGTCTCTACCTGTGAGTGATACACATACACTCCTGTTCTCTCCCATAAAACACTGGAATACATAGAACATAAACACGCTCAGGTGAGCTTGGGAAAAGCAGAGACAGATGTTCCACTGACTACACTTGACAAAAACACTTCGCCCAATGTTTCCTCTGGTTACCAGAGAGGAAAAAATATCACCCAAGACTGAATATCAAAGATCACTCAAACCTAAACGCAAGACACACCTGACAGACACTAAGATAAACAATCTATCTCTCCATGTACCATATATGTGTCTAATATAGTGTAAGCAAACACTTACTGATAAATTGATTCGGTTTGGCGAAGCCAAATGGAAAGATCGGATGGCTTGAACATTTAAAGTTATCAAAGCAGGAACGATGGTAATCCTCCAGTGAAATATATGGTGACGTTAACTATTTTATCAGAATGCTCTTGATGGATCATTTTTCCGGTCTTTGATGAAGATCCAAGATTCTCAGTCCGATGATTTGTTGACAGAATAGGTTCTGCAGCTTTTGACCTTTCTTTTGGAAAACAAAATCATTTGAGATGGAAAACGATCTTCTTCCATCACAAACAATAACACAGTCAACTCCTAAATCTGACCGTGCACTTTTGAGACTGAATGAACGGATCACAGTGAAATCAGTGTGCCTTTGGCAATGCTTCATTCAAAATCTATTTTTCCTCTTAATTCTACACAGTAACTCAAACTAAAAATGTTTTGACAAAGCAAACTAGAATAAGACTTGGCCATAGGCATCACAGTTTGGCTAGATAAATGTTTTTGCCAAAGCCATGGAAAAACCATAGATAACACAGCACAGAAGACAGAGAAAATTAATCTCTGACTGTACAAACCAAGGAGTGCTTATTTAATCAAACAGGTATGCATTATATCAACAAAAATCATCTATTCCTTTGTACCGTTCTACATTTGGTAGTTTTAAAGTTATAATAACGTTGGCAAGCCAGTATAAATCTGTGATAACATCAATACACAGCCCAGACTTGCTAAGCCTTGCTTTTGAGTTTACATAAAGTCCTGTATAAGAAAGATACTGAGTCAAGGTAGCTGGTCCCAGAACATTCCAGATCGAGATCTTTCCGACAGTTTTGTGAAAAGTTCTAAAAAAGCTTCAAGTTCTCAGAATTTCCTGTTTGGCAAAGGCATCACAAAACACAGAGCTAGGAGAATGGGATGAAAGAGAGGACAGAGGGTGGCAAAGGTGAGCTATGGGATGTTAAATTGGGGCAAAACAACTGTTTCAGTTTCATTCAAATTTGTCTCCTTGTTTCTGATCTCTGCTTCAGTAATTATGGAGCAGAGAGGGAGAAAGAGAAACTCTGCTATGGGCCATACTGAGGTACAGAAGAACTAAGCTAGCCGGAGTGTGTCTGTGTGTGAGTGCGTGTATGTGTATGTGTGTGTGAGTGTGTGTTTGTGTGTGTGTATGCTTGCTTGTGTGTGTGTGTGTGTGTGTGTGTGTGTGTGTGTTTGTCTAGGGGAGGTCACTAGCGGTGCAATAAAAGTAATGTCACATGCTCACTTGAGTTCAGGACAAGCACAGCCCCACTAAAATAAGACAGATCTGTAGGCCTGTGACTACAGAGGGGAGAGAGAGAGCAGCAGAAAGAAAGAGAGAAGAAATGGCCTTGGTTGCCTTTATCCTTCCTATGGACACACTCTCTCCTTTTCTCTCTGTCTCTCTAAAAGTACATCTGTGGATCTTCAAAAGGTTAATTTGACTTTATTTTTTCTCTGTTTAGCCAGGCAGAAGTACTGACCACTTCTCATGCACACAGACACAGACACACACACACGCATACATGCACGCACGCACGCACACATGCGCGCACACACACACACAGGATTATCACTCATGCAGGTGGAATCTGAGTATTTAAATAACGTTACCAGTTAAAGAATCAGTACCTGTATTTAAAGAGGTGGAAATGGAGTTCTACATATGGGAATTGCAGTTATAATCCTCAGAAAGAACCAGTGAGGGGTAAAAAGGTGTTCACTACTCCACAACCTGACACATCTCAAACTGAGAGGACGATCAAGATAATAATCGAAGACGGGAGGCTGTTTGCCGTCTCCGCCATAATGGATTTCAGGTTAAAAAAAAAACAACTCAGAAAAAAACTTACAACTGCCAAATGAATGTCAGGAATTCTCTCATATAGTCAGTCTGCTTTTAACACTACTGTCCAGAAAGTGACTGTCCTTAATACATCCCACTCTCTCACTCACACACACACACACACACACACACACACACTCATGCGTGTACACACACACGCGAATACACACACACACACACACATACACACATGCACACACACATTTCTTTCCAAGATTGTGATGCATGGCCTGCTCCAATCACAGAATCATTTTCTCAGTACTGACTGTGTAAAATGACACTGACAACAAAATAGATTCAGTAGTCCTAAATCTCAGTATTTTGTGGTTCTGTCAGTCTTTACGACCCTAAACCAGAATTTGTTCAGTGTGAGACATAGTTCCAATAAAGCCAATATGTGTATATTACATTAACTCAAAGGGCCAGGCTTTCTAAGACAATAGTGATGGTTAATTTGCTTATGCAGAAAAATAAGTGCTCAAGTAAACAGTGATCTGCTGAAGATGACATGAAATCAATCGTAACCGCAGACAATCTCATTTCACTAACTGACATCTTACATCTTGAGCACTTACAGGGGGTATTACAGGTGGGATTTTGACTCAGATCATCAAAATTGTGAGTGAACAGAGTTGCTGGATGAATCCAGCTGAGTGGAAAGAGAAATTTCATCCCAGATAACCGTAATAATATTCTAATATTGCATGGGTTTTCAAGGAATTTGTCTGCTCAGTTTATAATGACTGGAACAAGTACTTGAAGTTCATGGCAGAAGAGTGTTTTAGCTAACATCAGAATGGATCAAGATGACCATACTGTACCAGACCAACAGAAGTAACTAGGGATAACGCTATTCTGAAATGTTCTCCTTCCATGTCATGTGGGTAAATGAGAGCTAAAAATGGTGTTTCCTGGTCTTGGGTCTCAATAATTGACACTCCAACAGAATAAACAAAACAAACAACAACAACAACAACAACAAACACAGCAACACAAACAAACAAAAAACAAAAAACTGCACATTGTTTGAGTGCTTGTGTGAAAATAGCTCATAAAAGTTGCCAGTTTATAAAACCAAAGCTCTGTGCACCTTCTTAGTAAATCAGCTCCCATGATTGTTTGTTTGTGCTCACAGTTTTACATATATTAAAATACAAGCAAACCTTTAAATAAATCCAGCCCATAGAATGCTACAATTAACTCTCTTCAGAGTTAATGGGTGCACTCTGGAACAGCGCTCTCTTGTGAACAACTGGATGTGAGATCATTTTGAAATGAACTCTGTGGAGCTCCATAAAACTATAGGGAAACCAAACATTGGCAGATCAACCTCAAATGGCCGTGCACATTCAGTTTGTTGACGGTCAGACACTGTGATTGTACAGTTACTGAGAGATTCAATGAGAAGTTCACTGAGGCCTGTGAGTGAACATGGAGTGTTCTGTCAAGTGTTCCAAAACAAGAGCTTAGGAAGAGAGGAGAGTGAGAGAGAGAGAGAGAGAGAGAGAGAGAGTGAGAGAGCGTGAGCGAGAGAGCGAGAGAGAGAGAGAGAGAGAGAGAGAGAGAGAGAGAGAGAGAGAGAAATAAAGAGAGTGGAGCTGTTAGTAAATGGCAGTGCAGCAGTGGAAATGTGAAGATTAATGAGCTGTGTGTTTGAGCTGGTTGGGAGGTGTGAGGAGAACAGTGCTGGGTTATTCAGGGTGAACTAACAGTGCTCTACCCCAGGAAAACACACACATACATTCATTAGGGAGTGTGCAGGGTGGCCACTGGTCGATAGCAGAATGGGCTTACAGAGAGAGAGAGATAGAGAGAGAGAGAACTGTTCTGCCCTGCTGAATGTCAGGTGCCTATCCCTGCCCAACCAAACATTCCACTTTACAAATCAATACCCATGTCACCCTTCTCACTGAACCATTACCAAATCCTCACATAGCTAATATACACAGAAAGAGGGAGAGAGAGAGAGAGAGAGAGAGAGAGAGAGAAACTGTGGAGTCAAGAAGAATCCTTGAATGAGGCCTGTTTGTGTCTGTATATATATATATGTCCGTTTGTGTATAAGAAAAGAAGAGAGAAAAAGAGAGGAGGAGAAAGAGATTAGTTTATTTTTCTGGACTGTTTAGAGGGTGGGGTGGGATGGGGGCGGGGCCAAAGGGGGCTGTATTCTATATGAATTTGGATTTGTAAACTTCTTCATGTTGTTTGTATTTTAATAGCTGTAGAGTATGTTGGATGCTTTAGGCTAACTCTCAGACAGAGTGAGATGAGAGAGTGGTGATACTGGCGCTTGGACTAACATGATTGGAATGACAAGCCTCAAAAATGGCAGGAACTGTATGTGAATCGCTACAGCTCCACTCTAGACCAGGACTCTGACAGAGTCTGTACAGTTTGTCAAATTTCCAACATTATGGAGGCAGGCTGACAGCTTTTCTTCTCTTACTTTGTGTTTCTGTTTGTTTCTCTGTTCCTCCATTTTGTCTCTGTCATTTTTTTTTCTGTGTACCTGCCAGCCTCCCTCTCTCTGTGCCGGGGCTTTTGATGTTTTCCTCTTGTCAGTCATTATCAATTCATTGTTTATTTCTATTCTGTGTGTGCGTCTGTGTGTGTCTGTGTGCGTATGTGTGCATTCTCTCAGACACTAATTAGTTTGTCATGTCTGTTCTTTCTCTATTTTCTCTCTATATCTCACTGACTTTGAAGCTATCCCGCTAGTCATGGGCGCCGATAAGCCTATATATGCTTATGGCAGAACTCGCAGTTGCTTCTGAAATATTCAAACAATGACATCAGTTTGAAAAAAGACAATCCTGAGCCACATCAAAAACAGCAACATACACATACACACACACACACTGGCACACACACACACACACAGACACAGACACACACACACAGACACACACACACACACACACACACAGACACAGACACAAACACACACACACAGACACACACATACACAAACAGACACAGACACAAACACACACACACAGACATACACATACACACACAGACACACACACACACACACAGACACACACACACACACACACACACGCACACACACACACACACGCACACACACACACACACACACACACACACACACACACACACACACACACACACACACACAGAGGGAACTGTTTCATTAACTGAGACAACCTTCTCCTTGACATATCTCTTGACTTTCCTTCCTCCTCTCTCTTTTCAAAGCGCGATGTGCTACACTAACTCCTGCTAATTGACAGCGAGAGTTTGTAGCTTTGTCAAAGGCACTGGATATAGAAACAAGCCAGTGATCAATTTAAACAAGTTAAAAGCATCAAAATGGATAATCTTTTGATGCCTGTGTGTTGCCTCCCACACAGAAACCCCAGTTCCAGTGAGGAACTACACTATGTTTTGTCCAAGGATATCGGAACTCAGCTATCATCTATCAGCATATGAATGTACGCGTAACAGCGTCTGAGACAAAAGAACACAATCAACAGAAGTCTATAGCAGTGGGCTACGGTCCTGAGTCAGAGAGTCCAGAGTTTTCATCAGTCCTGAGTGTGGCTGACTGACACTCTGTATGCATGTGTTTGTGCAAAAGTTTCACTCCTATTTTTTTTAGCAGATGTATGTGTTTTTAGCTGATGTATTTTTTGTTATTAACATAGTGTAAATATGTTAATAACTATCTTACTGCAAATATTTGCTGCATATTATCACATTTGACAGACAGACCAACAGACACATGGACAGAGAGACAGACAGACAGAAAGATATTACTCACATGATAAGAGGAGCGTTCCTCACGGTCAAGGGGTTTGGTAACAAACATTTTTCCAAACTCAGGGTCAATGCTGAAGACCTCATTGGGGGGCTGGTCAGCTCCTGCTCCTGTGATACTGTACCGGATGGTTTTGGACTGGTCCTTATCTGAGCGGATCTGAAATAAAGGAAGAGGACCAACAACAGAACTGTCAGTAAAATAAAACAAGTCAAGATCGGTGAGATCATCCTAAGAGATCCTGTAAGACATGAGCAGTGTGACTAGTGTGTGCCTGTCTTTAAGAAGTGGGTGATCTCTGTTTGAAGCAAGAGTAGCAGGGAAGAACATGATTTTATGGACTGATACACATAATATTCTTATCAAAAAACAACTCAATTCTCTGTGTTTGTGCATGCGCGCGTGCGCACACACACACACACACACACACACACACACACACACTGGTTCTTCAAAGCTTCGAGAGGGAGTGAATTAGAGAGAGAGAGGGAGAGAGAGAGAGAGAGAGAGAGAGAGAGAGAGAGATGGAGAGCCAACAGATGAAAAGCAAACCGAGGTCTGAATTTCTATAGAAACTGTAATCAGATCTGAAAGTTAGGAACCACAACATGGTCTGATCAGGTTCCCTGGACTCTGTCCACTAAAATGCTCTCACATTTTGTAGACACCCCCCCCCCCTTCCTGTGTATTTGACTATAAAATATTCAGGAATGAAAAGATGACTGGCACAAACACACATACACATACACACACATGCACACGCATGCACACACACACATACAGGCAAACAAACACACAGTCACTCACTCTCAATCTCACTCTCTCTTCTCTCCCAGCCTCCACTCAACCAATGCCTTTTACACACCCATTTTTGTACCAATTTGTCCAAATGTCTCTAATAGACAGGTGTGTCAGAGAGCAAACAGATAGAGAGAGAGAGAGAGAGAGAGAGCAATGGAGAGAGATATTAGGACAGAGAGCTGTTTTCTACATTATGGCTGCTGAGAGCAGGGTGACTGGGACTGGAGTGCTGTGTAATTGGGTCTCATTTCAGGGAATCTTTCCATTTAGAGTCTCAAACTGGTTCCTTAGGGGCTCACCCAACACACACACACACACACACACACACACACACACGCAGACACTCACAGACACACACACACACATCTCCTACTGCCATTAACTCTGAAACACTTGCTCACCTCTGTGACTGTCAGCCACCTCCACACACACATACACAGGCACACACATACACAAACAAGTGCACACACGTACAAAAACACACACTCACATACACACAGACACACTCATATACTCACACACACACACTCACTTGCACTAAGGAAAATGTATAGCTAGTCCTCAACAAACAGACATCAAAGTTCTCAGTAATTGTGGAACCAATTTGGGAGCTAGTGTGACAGAGTGGACTCTCTCTCTCTCGCTCTCTCGCTCTCTGGGAGAAAAGACAGGTATGAGGACTAAAGAGGAGGACATACAGACACAAACTTTGACAGCTGTCATAAAATGGCCCCTAAAACTATTTTAACTACCCATCAGTATCCACAGAGCTGTTCCCCTGAAAACCCCCCAAATGGAGCTAGATATAGCCCTGCCAATCTCTGCTATGAGAACACACTCGGAGACACACACACACATGCACGCGTGCGTGCGCGCACACACACACACACACACACACACACACACACACACACACACACAGAATGGAAATAAACATATACTGACTCTTACTTTTCTTACACACTCAAGTGCACACATAGAAATAAAGACATCAGATGCAAGTGAGTATAAACAGACTGCCAAATGTACAGACACGTGCAAACACATGGAATTACTGAGTGTGGTATATGAGGGAGGTAGAAAGATTCAGATAGTGATAGAAAAAGAGAAGAAACTCCTTGAGCTGTGATTAAGTGTTATAGAATCTCACACAAACACAAATACACACACACACACACACACACACAGAGAGAGAGAGAGAGAGAGAGAGAGAGAGAGGGAGGAAGACTTCTTTAAGAGTAAGCGAAAGAAAGATGTAAAAAAAGAAGTAGGACGAGGGAAAGAGAATAAAAAATCTGACCCTCGATGTAAATGAAGTAAAATGATTATGGTGATGTAGAGCACCCCAGAAAGAAAGAGAGAGAGAGAGAGAAGAAGAAGAAGAAGAAGAAGAAGAAGAAGAAGAAGAAGGACAGATCACATCACTCTTTGAAATTCTATTCTGAAAAATGATTTTTGTTCAGTGTTCTTGGCATAACGAAAGAAAATCTTCATAGCTCAAAACTTAATAAGCATGATCTAAAACTGCTATAAGGGAACAATTACACACTCAACTGGAAAACAATTTTCTCCTCCTCTCTTGTCTCTTTTTCTTGAATATCTCTCTCTCTCTATCTCTCTCTCTCCCCCATGAGTTTCTATGGGAACAGAGATCATGCATAGAAATGAAATTAGGCCTGTACACGGGGTTGGAGAGAGTTGGGCAGAAATCCTCTCTCAGGGCAGTACATGATAGCATTCTGTAATTTTCTTCACGGAGTTTTATCCTGCCCACTGATTTTCACTACCCATTTCCATATCCTCGCTCCGAGCAAAACCACTTTCCCATTTGCCCCGTCTGTTATTCTCAGCAATTACCTCCTCCCACGACATTCCCATAACGTTCCCTCAACGTCAGAACAACACTCCTGCACTGTCATCAAACATCAAAGCTGTCTGAAGTAGAGTAAGAGAAGAGTGTGTGCTTGTGTTAGTGTGTGTAGGCTGACTGTGATGTAATTCAGTAGTTCAAACATACACATTTGAACATTTGACCTCCTGAATTAATTTAGTTGCGTATGTGCGCACACACACACACACACACACACACACACACACACACGTGTGTGTGTTAGGCTGTGTGTCAGCGCTGGGATTGGGGATGTGGCCTGTATACACTGCACACACAATCATCCCTAATTGCCACAACCATATGACAGGCCAGGGCCCAGGGAGAGTGTGTACGCACACACGCACACACGCACACACACATACACACACACACACACACACACACGCACAGTTTGAACACTGAGCAGCGTGCATACAGTTTAGTCTTGTACTGACTAAACTGTCTAACAGTTTCTTTGCTGTCTAATTTATAGTAGTAACTGCCTTGGTTCCTCATTTTAGTTTGTGTTTAATAAACATAATGAATTTGGGTGGAGAGTGGTGTAAAAGAAATGCCAAAGGCAGATCTGCTGTCTGACAAATGACAGACAGACCTGTGCTTTGCCAGTGAAATCAATGAAAGAGATGTGAAATAACATTGAGCCAGAATAGCGCTTTGACTTGGTAAAGGAGGAACTTGCATTTGCTTTTATGACACTCAGGGAATTATGAGATGAAGTATGATCTGTATTTCACTGGAAGGCAGCACGGTGGTGCAGTGGGTAGCGCTGTGGCCTCACAGCAAGAAGGTCCCGGGTTCGATTGCCTGGCGGCCAGGGTCCTTTCTCTTTCTGTGTGGAGTTTGCAGGTTCTCCCTGCCTCTGTGTCGGTTCCTCCCACAGTCCAAAGACGTGCAGGTTAGGTCAATTGGAGACACTTAAATTGCCCCTATTAATGAATACGTGTTTGTCTGTGTGTCTGCCCTGCGATGGACTGGTTCTACTGCACAGCTCTCCACAAGTAGTGTTACACCCTTTAGCCCAATATACTTTATTACACAAATACATACACACACAAGCAAACACAAACACACACATGCGCGCGCACACACACACACACAAACGCGCACACACACAAACGCGCACACATACACACACACACACACACACACACACTCAAAAAATTAAGCTCAGAAATTTTGAACTGCGTATGGCTGTGTGTGTGTGTGCCTGTGTGTGTATTAAGAGACAGACAATGAGTAGCCCACACATAGCAGGAGACAAAAAACAGTGTATACTCTCTCTCTCTCTCTCTCTCTCTCTCTAATCAGTCGATGAACATGCATGGCATTTGTGATGGCAGTTGTAACAGGTTTGAACTGGTTTTCACTGAGAATGTTTAGAGCAAGTTTGCTCTGAAGACCCCCCCTACACATACACACACAGACACATACATACACACATTCTTGTAGCTGAATGAACTTTAAAGGTTGTACATGTGTACAATATCTGTATGAAAGCCCACTGCCCTGATATGAACCAGATTAACAACATGTAACTCTTTCTTTACATAACGTCTCTACTGTTCATCAGAACATGGTTAAATAAGGATTGACAAAATGACTGGGTCTTGTTCCATTCTTCTGCAGCACTCCATTTCCTTGTGACCTTGCTCTATTAATTAACTGGACCAGTGGTAGTTTTAATTAAGGATATCTAAGGCATTCAGGTAATGTCTGTTTCAGTTCGGTTAGAATTGGAGCAATTTTAAAGGAAAAGGAGACAAGGTAAAGGAGCCACGTGAGAGACTTGAAACAGTCTTTCAAATTTTTCAGCGCCTGTTTAGCCCTGCTCTGTTTCTCATAATGCCATCACTCTATGTTTAAATATAAACACAGTCCACACCAACTCACACAATGGCCATCTCTCTCTAATCAGCCACATTCAGTTTGTGCTTGAGCAGAACAAAAGAAAGTGCTTATAGAAAATCTGGCAAAGAAACAAAGCCACAGACTTCAGCTCATTTGTTCAAAGATTCCTATTGCTGGTACTAACTTTAGTCTAGTTTACATTCAGAGTCTTAATATGAGAGCTAGTGTCTAGGGGTCGAGGATATTGGAAGATATTGACGTAGCAACAACAGCAACAACAACGACAATAACTGCAACAACAATAACAACAATAACATCATCATAACATCATCATCATCATCATTGTCATCATCATCAACAACAACAACAACAACAACAACAACAGCAACAATATCATCATCATCATCAACAACAACAACAACAGCAACAACAACAACAATGATACTATTACTACTACTACCAGTAATAATCATAATAATATGAGGAAGTAGATGCTGTCTGCAATCTGGGCCTCATGTTATCCATCTAACAGAATAGAGACAGTGAGGAAAAGTGGACAGAGATATTTGTTAGTGAATATTTGTTCACATTTAATAAACTGGGAACCACCTAAAGAACAGGTGTTGGAAGGTGGTGGAGTGAGGATTGTAAAAAAAAGGGTTGTCGCTGAGGCCAGGCAGTTTGGACTATGTGAGAATGCGAGTGTGGATTTGTGCCGGAGTAATGGGTAGACGTGGGCACAAAAATAGAGAGGGGGTGCATTACAGAGCATCAGGATGGAAAGGAGTGAGGGATAGAGAGAGAGAAAGAGAGGAGGCCAGCCTTTCACCCTGTGAGCTGTCAGCCTTAATTAAGAGCTCTCTTTGTCTCTTGTTTTTACTCTCTCTCTCTCTCTCTCTCTCTCTCTCTCCCATGCACGAGGTGGTTGATAATGTGCTAACATGATGACGGCTCATTAAGTTTTAAAGATATGCCAGTGTCAGAATATGTGAGTAAACACACACTAGCACAAACAAACATACACACACAGACACACACACACACACACACACACACACACACACACACACATAAACACACGCACACATGCACACGCACACAGGCACGGACACACCCGCACACATACACACACACAGACACACACAGACACACACACACACACACACACACACATGTATGGAGAGTCTTCTTGCTATTTTTAATTTGAACAGCTGGTCTCCCAGTGTGCTGCACCAAAGATTTAAACAACCTGTTAGGGAGAACACTAATAAATGTAAAACATTAGCTGACACACTAATAATGAAAAATACTAACTGAAACAGCTACTGCCCAAATAGCTAACAGAAACTGTGACAAATATATTTGATAGAGCCAACATATAACAGTTTTACTAAACCACATATAAACAGTTTTACTTCGTCACAACGTTGGCACAACCCCATAGTTCCCATATCAAGATCTGTGCAGGGGTCATGTAAGCTGGCTGTGTCCCCCACATGCTACTGAGCTCTGAGAGATACTGAAACATCACTGATATAATGAAAGAAATAATTTAGCTGAAATTCTCAATTTGTTCTTCTCACTTTTGCCTGCGTGTCTGTGTGAGCTGGCGTGTTCCCGGCATTAGTCTTTCAGAGAAAACTTTGGAAGAACCAGCCATCTTAAATGCTGCAGCCATGTTGAATGTGCACTATAATCTAAAATGGCTGCTGTTTATGTCTCCGCTTGTGTGTATTTTGTGAGTGTGGAGTTGCCTCTTTCAGTGTGACTATGTGAGTGCATGTGAACTGAGGAAGTGAACTGAGGAAGAAGAGAGTGGTGAAGAACAAGTTGACTCTAAGGGGTCCTTAGTCAAGGGCTGTCTGCCTGTGTCTGCAAAGAAGAGAGGGAGAGAGAGAGAAAGAGAGAGAGAGAGAGAGAGAGAGAGAGAGGGGGAGCGGTGAGGAGGTGTGAGATTCTATTTCTCTGCTTTAAAGAGAGAGATTGGATATTGTTGACATAACAGACCCTGTCTCAGAGCTGTCACAGGAATAGAGTGTAAGCACGCGTGCACATACACACACACACACACACACACACACACACATACAAACACACACACATCAGACAAACTGGTACAATCCATAGCTCCCCATAAACACCCAAATGGAGACCTGTCACAGTGAAATATTCTTCACTATGCTCATATAGTTCTGTTAGCGTATAGAGGAACGTACACACACACACACACACACACACACACACACACACACACTCCCTGGGCTCTGGCCTGTCATATTGTTGCCAATTAGGGATAAGTGTGTGTGCAGTGTCTACAGGCCACATCTCCAATCCCAGAACTGACACACAGCCTAACAAACGCGCGCACACACACACACACACACAGAAGAGAGAGAGAGAGAGAGAGAGCGAGAGAGAGAGAGAGAGAGAGAGAGAGGGAGAGAGGGGGGGGGTGTTCAGTTTACAAACACTACCTTTAAAATGGTGCAAGCAGTATACATTCACACATTTAAAACGTGACACTTTACAATTACAGAGGAGAGAAGAGAAACCCAAAGAGGAGGGCACACAGACACACACACACACACAGAAAATACAGTCAGCATGCATGCTGTTTCACTCGCTTGCTCACTCACTCTCTCTCACACAGACACACACACACACACACACACACACACACACACACACACACACAGATTCATTAGCTCACACATTGACATTTCATGTTTTCACTGAAACTAAGTGATAAGCATTTCCCAGCTTGCACACAATCTCAGCATGACTGATAAAACAGTGGGAAAGGAGAGAGGTGGTAAAACCCCTCAAAGAGAAGGGAGGGAGAGTGAGAAAGAGCAAAACTATCCAATGAAACACCTTCCATTCACTTCTGTTCATCTTTAATCTGTGATTATTACTCTTTAAAATCCTTAAAACAAACAGACAAAGAGAGAGAGAGAGAGAGAGAGAGGGGGGGGAGAGAGAGAGAGAGAGAGAGAGCAACAAGTGAAACGGAACCAATGAAGAGCCTTAACACCGATACAAACCAACTGATCAGCTCATTTCCATTTACTTACTGTTGTGGCAGAACCTGACCAGTAAGTTGCTCTGTATCACAGTAATGGTATAACATCTATATTTTTATTGGTTATTCATTTTTATTGATCTAACCTAGAACATCTCTTGAAGCATTCCTGTTTATCCTCCTTGCAGAAAATGTAGAAGACACAAAGACAGCAGTTTTCACATTCATAGACAATCCCGCCATTCATAGACAATCCTAAACTTTCTCCTCTACCTAACCATGATGATTAATCAAATCATTTCTTTCTCTCGCTCTCGCTCTCTCTGCCTCTCTCTCTCTCGTCTGCTATGCAGACGAGATATATAATATTTAATATTGAAAGTGACTTCCCAGGAAAACCTCATGACTTGAACTGAATTAAACTGAATTAATTTCATTGATGCATCATTATATCGTATTATCAACACTTTGAGTGACATCTAAGAGCGTTTAAGAAGCTCATGATTGTTCATGTGGAGTCTTCTGATACATATGACCACCATATAAAACATAAATAATGTATTAGATCGCCTGCCTGCCTCTAAATAAAGTGTCACTAGCTAATCAGTCCTGTGAATCCCAAGGAAAAGAATCCATTTCCTCTAACTGAAGGTGACATAACAGCTAATCTGTCAAACATCTGAGTTCCAGACGTTTCTATTCAAACCCACAGCACAGGACACAAAGAGCCCAATCAACATAGAGAGCTCTGAATGATGGGAAAATTGGTTTGGTCCTTTGCAAAAGAAGCTAAAGCTTTAATTACTTTCAGTTCTTAGTAAAGGAAAGAATGGGGTTCACAAAGGTCCAATCAAACATCCATTGGTCTGGAATCAGTGAGAATCAAATATATGGATCACACAGTGTGTGTATGTGTGTGTGTGTGTGTCACTGTATGTATGGGGGAGGGCACTGAAGATTCTACAACCCTTCTATTAAAGCCAAGAGTATGTATTAATGTTAGTTGAACTGTGAATTAATTGTGTAATAACTGAATGAGGCAGGACCACACTGCCTGCAAACACCGCTCATATCAAATTAAACTGCTTATTATCTCACTGGAGGTAACGACGGAGCCAGTCTCTCTCTCTCTCTCCCCTTCATTAGCTACAGATTGATTCACACTGGTCCAGACTCATAGTGAACTGTTGAAAAAGAGCTATTTTGGGGGCAAGTCCGACATGGTAATGTCTGACTGCCACCTCTCTCTGTCATACTGCAGTATCACTCATATACACTCACTCTATTTAATTAAAGAGAGAGAGAGAGAGGGAGGGAGGGCAGGGGGATTTTTGCTGCAACTGCACTTTTCTCACCATCCTCTTTTCCCTTCTCCTTGTTCTCTATCTCTCTGTCCATCATGCAGAAGTGCCGAGTCTGAGAAAAAGTGTCCGAAGACAGTGTAGACACACACACACACACACACACACACACAGACTAAATCAGCCACGGCAAGCAGCACAAGGTGAGCCCCTATAGGCTAGCTGAAATGAAATGTTGACCAATGGGAGTGCAGTTTGTTTGGTGCCAACTGTACACATCTCTGGTAAGGCCATTTTTGTTCCTTTAAGATTCAGTGATAAAGAGAAAGGAAGACTGAACTCAAAGGAAGACTCCTTCATCTTTGAGTTAATATCAGCTAATAATACATACATCCACACACACACCCACACATACATACACACACACTCACACCCACACACACCTCAAATCACAAACTGTCTATTCAAAGATGATGTTAAATTGTGTCTGAGTGTGTCTATCTGTGCATGCAAACAGAGTCACTGGTATTCTTGGCTGTGCGCCTACTGTTCTCAGATTTAGAGAGGAGAAAGAGAGAGAGAGAGAGAGAGAGAGAGAGAGAGAGATGTTGATGATGATAATGATGATGATAGTGATGAGAGAAACAGAGAAGAGATGGGAGAGATGCGGGTAGAGGAAGGAAGACAGAGAAATTTAGCTTGATGTTCCTTGGATGGTTGTCAGAATTGAGCGCTCTCTGAGCCAAATGTCCATCCACACTAGTCAAGCAGAGCCAGAACTGAGCTGAGCCATATGTGTGTGTGTGTGTGTGTGTGTGTGTGTGTGTGTGTGTGTGTGTGTGTATGTCTGTGTGTACTGAACATTGCTCTTAACAGCCACATGGAGACAGACATTTCTCAATGTTTCTCTGAGCAAATGACTCCTCAGACACACCTCGGCACACTGTGGGCTTTGGCTTAGTCAGTCCATCCATCTGCCTGTCATCCTGACAAACGAGTGGAACATCGCTCTTCTTCACCCACGCACGCACACACACACACACACACACACACACACACACATCCATACATGCACACACACACACCCACGCACACACTTTCACATACCAACGCTCACTCACTCACACACACACACACACACACACACACACTCACACACACATGCGCACACACACATGCGCACACACACACAGACACACACACACACTCACATGCACACATACAAACACACAAATACACAAGTGTTTGACTGCAACTGTTAATGTAAAGTGGAAAATGTCCAAAGTAAATGTAATAGGCTTGTAGGCTTGACCCGTCCTATCTGATTACACAGCTGTCCGTGCTATACAACATTTGTGCTCACATAAGCAGATGGACATTCTCTCACGATGACATCCGAATGGGAGAACCTGTGTCCAATTTGAAAACTCTGTGAGATTTCTAAGCTTGTTGAATAAACACGTATTAAACTCTCCCAGTCACACATAATATGTTAAGTGAAAGTATCCTCTTGCCAAACTTGAAGATGATCTATAAAGCAGAAAAAGTCTGCGGTGACAGTTTATTACCCTTCTCTATATTCAGTCACTCTATCATTCTATAGCTCAATATATAATTGCATGACACACACACTCTCTCTCTCCCTCTTTCTCACACACACACACACACACACACACACACACACACTCTCTCTCTCTCTCTCTCTCTGTCATGCCATCAATGTTGTTAGCAGACCTGAGGTTAAACTCATAAAAACTATGTGATATGTTCTTTCATCTGTGTGTGTCACATGGCCCGCCTACAGACAGTACTGCTCAAAGGATTCTAGGTAATTACCAATAGCAACCCACCAACCTAGGGCAAACCTATGGCACCATCCATTATATTTACATGAACAGACTGAGTTAAAGGCGAGACTCCCTTTCCAAATGACAGAGTAAATAGGATCCGATTTCTCTGCTAGGTCTCGATTTCTAATCGTTTCACAGTTCACTTTAGGGGATGAAAGGAAAGAGAGACGGTGAGAAAAAAAGCCAAAAAAACAGTAGAGAAATATAAAATGGAGCACATTAAGTCAGATTGGTCTTTATATCTCATGACTTACAAGCAAAAGTGCACCAATTCAATCCTGTTGAAACGCCTCAGGACTTTACTCCACACTATCATTTTCTCTCCCTCTGTTTCTCCTCAATATTTTTTCCAACAATTATTCTGTTTCTCTGCCACCCTTATTTCTGATGCTAGGAGGAGAAGTGCTAAACTTATGATAATATTAGAGAACCCATCATTAAATTTATACATGTTGTTTCTAGACACTAGTTTATCAAATCCTGCCTGTATTGCATATACATTTACATAGAGTAGTTTGCTCTGTTTGTGGCAGCCTGGTGTATTACATTATACCAAATGAATTCTTGTGACTTTGACAGTAAAGGCATACTTAGACATGATCTGGAAGCCAGGAGATGGGGGAACAATCTCTGAACTGAAGGTTAAGCTTGGCAAACTGAGATATGTCCATCAGAGAATTCTCTGGAATCTCAATCTCACAAGATGTGCGTTTTTTTTAGTTGCAGTTTCCTCCTGTGGTGACTGCTTGTTTGAATCCGCAGTATTTAATGCCGAAAAAAAAAAAAAAGATTACTCATAGATTGTACGTGTGGACGGTTGGCCACTCGACCTTCCTCCAGGCCGATCCGTACAGCTCTCAGTAAAAGAAAGATCTGGAACATCAGTCACCAGGACTTTTTTTTTTGTAGCAGTCTTTGGGAAGAGAGAACATTCGTCACTTGGTGATTTATCTATCCCCTAACTGGCTTCTCATTTCCTATTAAACCAAGGCCCTGGCCCTGGTGGCGTCTACAGGGGGCAGAGGGGGAAGATTTACAATTCAATAGGGTTGTGTTAGGACACAATCCCTAGCTCAGTGTCTCTCAGAGACGTGATTGCTGACAGGTAAGAGGGATGTGACGGAGGTGGAACGAGATTAGGATGGTGTCTAACCATACCCACACACACACACACACACACACACACACGGATAAAGTTCAACATGCTGTCCACTCAGTCGAACAGCATGTCTGTATTTCAGCTGTGCATCACAGTTTGGCTACTCTTCACAGCTCATCACACTAACCTTATGCTCTGAGAAGTTAATATAACAGGTTGCAATATCTTTTGCAACCACACTTTTATTTAAAATTACCTTTAGTCCTTTCTCTCCACTTCTGTCTTTTTTTTTTTTTATCCTAAATCTAAAGACTGGGATAGAGATGCATACACATTCACTACCGAACACACACACACACACACACACACACACACACACACACACACACACACACACACAAACATAAAGGCACCCGCTGACAACTGATGTATGACTACAATAATTGTTTTCCACTTAAAGTTCACTGCTAATTTGGAATCATTTACTGATAAAGTAAAATCACTCTCCATGGAAGATGAAATAATCACTAAATAAATACAAATGACAAAATGCAGACTGAATAGACAGTTCTACTGATTTAAAGAGAATTTGTTGGGACTGGTTTTTTGTTTATGACTAATGAGAGATGATGGCCGAGAAGTCACATTTGTCAGTTAGAGGAGCACAACTGAACTTAGTAGGTAAAATCTCTTATAGACAATGAAAATAGCTGATTTTGTTTACATAAACCGTGAGTAACTGCCAACAAGTGTGATATGTGGTCTGAAGTCATTGATTTTTCAATGAATTAATCATTATTTGACCAATATCAACCATATGTTCTCAGCTACCAAGGGTGACTTTGTTAAGAACATGTCAAACAAATAGTTATTTGGGAAAATTCAAAGAGAAGAAAACTGACAGAAACTGTAAGCTCAAAAGTGATTTGATTTGATCTGTTTTTAAATACATTTAGACATATGCATAAATGCTTGAGAGCTGGTTATTATCAAGTATGATTTATGCAGTTTGGGTGTAAACCCTGTGTGCACTTTCACTGATTATGTAAAGATTTTCTTTCATTGTCATTATTGTGACACATTATATGTGGCGAAAGGCTTTGCTTTGCGGAAATCATTCAGCAAAACAACTGATAAATATACATCCATTAGACATCTGAATTGCAGTATGAAGAGAAGCCAGTGAACTGCATTTTTAACTAGATTTGAGGAGTCATTGGCTTAGGAGACATACAACCTGTACAACAAGTTCTCCTTCTTACCCACTCCCCCCAACAAGACCATGGAAATAAAAGAAGAAGAAGAAGAAAAACACTCAGCTTTTACAGTGCCTAAGACAAGTCTATTTTTTACAAGACAATTTTTTTTACATTTATATAATTTGTCCAAAAGTGGCAGTTGCTGTGACATTAACTTGTGTTTTAACCTAAATGTACCAGTGTTTTGGTCCATTAAAGGAGAGGTAAGGCTACTGAGTAAACTCTCTGTATGATCCATTAGCTGGATTTGATACTTAAGAGTGCTTTCAGCTCTCTCCCTGCCTTAGCACTTCTGTCGGTCTCAGAATGTCAGCCTCATTCAAATCCATCTCAGACGAAAGGAGAGGCTCTCACAGAACCTAAGAGTCCACAGCGTTTGAGACAGGAGGGGCAAAAAAATCTCATGGGACTACTAGACAATTTCTCTTAATGTAGTCTCACTTTAGAAGTACTCTTCACTGAGGGTGGAGGTGTAACAGTTCACCCTATTCACGGTTAGCGGTGGGCATATTCTCCTATTCCAAGAATATGCGTTCCCTGTATCTTGGCATTATGTTCCAGTTGAAAGAAAACAACAACAACAACAGCAACAAAAACTTCATGGTTCCGTGAACCGAACATGAACCAAACTGAGGACTACAGAATTGTGGCTTTTAGTTTCAGTGCAAAATCGTTACACTTCTAGTGGAGGGAGAGAAAAAGCCTGATTTATGGCTCCTGAACTTTCAGTTTGGATTGAGATTTTTCTTTGAATAAAGTTTATAACATCTGTTTGATAAGTTTGAAAGGAGGTGTCCAGTTGCATTACATATAAAAACCCCACAAAGACACTAAATCAAAACTTGATCTACTACACACACACACACACACACACACACATGCACACAAACACAATCAAAAGCACAGTTTCTTAGACTATTGGCCATCAAATATGAACAATTCTAACAAGAATTTTCATGCATATTCCCAGGAGGGTTTTAGTTGAATGTTGAAAGAGTAGATGTATTGGCAAGAAAATGTTCTTCTAATGGAATGAATTAATTTTCTATACAAGCAGTCCAGTCAGTAACACCCTCCCACTAAATATTCAACAAAGCGGATAATAAGACACAGGCATCTCTGCCATCTTCTCCAAAGAAAATGTCTTTCTTATCTATATACATACGTTTGCAAAACACACTATCAAATAAAATGGACCCACTGTACTGTAAAAGTTCTTATTACTGAACAAAAAGCAGGCAAATATGTGACAGCCAACAAAAGCCTTAGAGAAAACATTGCGTTCGTGTTCCAAAAACTTATATAAATAAATCTGCTGTTAGCAAATTCATTACATGGAATGGGAATATTATTTTACAATGAAATATGTAAACTCCTCTCTTCAACAGAAGGTTTTCAAATCCATCTGAGAGCTTCTGGAACCATCCTTATCCTTCAAGCTATGGACATGACAATCAGCGGAGTCATCCAGATGCTGTTTTTGGCAACAGGTTTGAAAGAGGAACTCATAACACATTCAGTCATGTTCTGTTTTTTTTGTTTTTTTCCCCAGAAAGAGGGTCCAGTCATAGAATTTTGGAGTTCTTTTTTCTACAGAAACTTAGGTAGTCTCAGAGCACTTCCTGCTGCCCTGATTTACTGAGCCTGGATAGATTTTTGAGCTCTCTCTCTCCCTCTCTCTTTGGCTCAATTCAAAATATACAGTCACTGCCAAACTTCAAACCTCCAGTGCTTTTCACTCATCCATGCATAATTATATGAATTATATACAGTCAGAGAAACTGTGGGGATGCTCCGGGTTAGAACAGACCGAATGTATTTAGAAAGGAAAAGAACTTACTCCGTGTTTAGCCAGCATGCAGCTGGCTAAAGCATTCCATATGGGATGACCAGTGGTATCCCAGTCGACCGAAGAACAGCCAGCAAAAACCTTAAACAATCTGAGTTCTCAGGATTCTACTTCCCTATGGTTTTTTCGTGTGGCTTGGTTTCAGAGACAAGACAGAAGCCTGTGTTTGGATTTGAGTTTTCACCTCATTGTTCTAAGATGAAAGAAAAGGAGGGAAAAAACTGAACGAGACAAAAACAATGCAAGTGCACAAAGGCAGAAAGACAACACATAACCCCCCAAATTTCATTCCTTCTTTTTTTTTTTCTGTTTCACTCAGAGAGATACAAAGACATACCCCACAAATTTTCTTTTGTTTGCTGTTTTCTGTCAGGGAAAAAAAAAAAAAAAAAGCCAACCCCCCCCCCCCCCCCCCCCCCCCCCCCCCCAAACTGTTCTGTGTTTGAACACATGTCGCAGCGAGAGCACTAGAGAGGGATGAAGAAGCAGACTTTTTGAGTGCTGTTCTTTTGGCATGGGCAAAGGACGCAGATGCCAAAGAGCTTCATTAGACCCTATGGGGGAGGCATTGGATCCAGAGGCTCAGGAAAATCTATCAGCAGGAAACACAGCAGCAGGATGAACTGTAATCCAACAGTACAGACTTCTCCTCCATCCTCTACGCCTCCGATGCAACACAAGCCTGCATGACATAAAGCTCTCTTCAAGCCTCTCTCTCTCTCTCTCTCTCTCTCTCTCTCTCTCTCTCTCTCTCTCTCTCTCTCTCTCTCTCTCTCTCTCTCTCTCTCTCTCTCTCTCTCTCTCTCTCTCTCTCTCTCTCTCTCTCTTTCTCTCTCTCCCCCTTGGCTCTCTGTTACTTTCCCCCTCTCTTTTTTGTAGTCTTTTCATGTTTTCTTTTCATTGTTTTCTCTCTCTAAGTCTGCTACCAAAGCGGTTTTAGTCGATAATGAGGACTGAATTTAGTATTCGACTTCAGAGATTTCATTCCGTCTTTAAAGTGTTTGTCAAAAAGTTAACTGAGCCAAAACGATGAAGATGTGTGAATTCCTTTACATGGGAGTTCTGGGCAGGGCGGCAGACACTTACAGACAAGAAAAGAATGTCATCCAAACCTGGAGAGCATCGAGATTTTTCTCCAAATGTGTGACAAGATCACATTAAGAGGGATGTCTGTGGTAGGCAAGATGTTTTACAAGGCGTTCAGTCAAACCCCAAATCAATCCAGTGAGGGGCGGTTTCGCTTTCTGTGGGCAACGAGGGGGTAGGCTGTCTTTAGAACATTCCAGAAAAGGGGATTTCAAATAATCGGGGGCTGTAAAAAGCAGCACAGAAACAAATGTGTGTGAAAGTGTTTCACGAAAGCTCGGCAGAGCGGAGCATGGAGCAGGTCTGTCAGGGAAAAGATTACATGGCCGGCGAATGCTTCTCAAATGAATTACTACATTTCACTGGAATAGTCTGCAACAGAAACCTCTTTAAAGAACCTAAAGCATACTATTCTTTTTGAACAGAGTAGTTTGCCAACTTGATAAAAAACCCTGATTGTGGGAGTCCAGCCCGTACTTAACGAGTGTGATAACTACAACTTTTATGAGGGAGTGATCACTCTTAAAAGCATTCTTAAAAGCAGCGTAGAATAAATGGACACACATGCTAGCCTGTGTACGAATCAAGTTTCAGAGTACCTCTTCACACACCAATGACTACAAAAAAAAAAAAAAAAAGAGATGATACAGGAGTTTTAATTAACAAAAGGAGCCTTAAGTAGATAGGTCCACATGTCATCTTATAAAACTGAATTGAATATTTGGTTTTTGGTCCACTTAACATTATGTAATGTGTGCAGTAATATGAATATAGTACTTGAAATAACAGCTATGCCTACTCTAACAGTTATTGTACTAGTATCACTCACAATGTTGAGGCCACTGTTTTAACATCTTTAGTTCAGGCTATTGTTCCTCACAAAGAAATACAAACAGCCATTTTCTCCTTCAACTGCTGAAATTACAGACATTTTTATAATTTTAATGCTTAGAAGCGAGAGTGTCCTTGTCAGAATATTGTCTGTGTAAGTGACTAACTGTCCACTGGAGCAGAGCCAGGCAGTTTGCAAAGCCATAAAGGCGGCGAATATGTATTTCACTGAAATATGTGTGTGAACGAGACAATAGAGTTAAAGTGAGGACGCATACACATATTTCTGAGCAGAAATGACTTCATTTTGCATGTGTTCAATAGCTACTATGGTTATGATCAATAGTACTTCCAGTGAATACAAGGTTCCAGAAGACAGCAGAGGTCAAAGCAGAAGTTCATGTAAACATTGTGTTCTGTATGAAATACGAATGCCATTCTGTCAGTGAGAACTTAGAGAAAGCTGTACTCATTTTTTTATTTATTTTTTTTCTTCCTGAGTACCTGAATGGAGTTTCTGAAATCCTTTGTTAAACAGGGTCTCTGGATTAGCGTTTTATTTATCAAAGACAGACAAAAACAAACAGAGTGAGAGAGAGAAAGAGAGAGAGCACGAGAGAGAGAGCAAGAGAGAGAGAGAGAGAGAAATCAATGACTCACTGCTGTGAGAGGTGGGTGAGGATCAATGGACACATTCAAAAAAAGCCTTGGCAAAAAAATCAATGACTGTTACGTGTCATTGATGATTGTTTGGATGAAGAAGAGACAGCGAGAGAGAGAGAGAGAGAGAGAGAGAGAGAGACAACAAGGTGCACCTGTGTATCAGGAAAAAAAAAGAAAAAGAAACAACTCCCTCTTCACACACTTATACCAAAATTTTCTCCTCTTCTCTATCCATCTCTTGTTCTCTGTCCCAGAATTCCTTGTCCTTGTTCTATGTGCACTCCAAGTCTCCTGTGTTCATCAGGGTGATGTTCAGGCTTAAAGCTGATTTATACCTCTGTGTATGCTCTACGCAGAGCTTACGCAAGTCACCTATGCTGCCATGAGCATTTAAGCCCAATTTATACTTCTGCGTCAAATCTACACCGTTGGTATGGCGTAGGCACTGCGTAGCCGCGTACCCTATGCCGTAGCTTGACGAGCACCACCCCAGAGGTCTAACTACGTGTTGAAGCAGACCACAACAACTGTTATTGCTCCGCTTGGTAAACTTTGGGGGACAAACAAACGGAGTTCTCAAAATAGCAAGTTCTCAGTTCGCCATTTTGCCGGAAATTTCTAATGGCGATTGAAACTGAGTGGATCATGTTGGAGTTGGAGCTGAACAACAGTTACTTTTACTGAAATTACTGCAACGCAGAAAAGAGAGAAGATGTCGGGGGAGATATTGTGTACGACCATTAAACCCACTGAGGCAGAGGGAGTGTGATGCTATGAAGCGGACCAATCACAGTTGTTGCAGTCTGCTTCGATGCATGTCGCATAGTTACATTTCCGGAGAGGTGTGTGTCAGGCTACGGCGAAGGCTATGGTGTAGGGTACGCGGCTATGCAGAGCCTACGCCATATCTACGGCGTAGATTCGACGCAGAAGTATAAATTGGCCTTTAAACTTAAGGATTATGAGAAACTTTCAGAAAACTCAGTATGTGCTGATGCACTACCATTTTAACACACACACACACACACACACACACACACTCACACACACACACACACACACAGGTTCTGCCAGCTATATCCTGCCAAGATCAGTGTGTCTGAGGCCCTGGCTTATGGAGGTGCTGTGTTGGGGTGGAACAGGGACAGATGTCTCCGCCGGTTCTGTCTGACTTGTCCGTTTCTAAGACAGAGGATTTGACAGTGTCTCCAGGATGTCAGTCAGCTCGACAGCATATGACAGAGGATCCCATTACACAGCGTGCCGGCCTCATGGGTCATTAGGCTAGGTAGACATCACACAGTCTCGCTGAAAAGACACCGATGAATAATGGTGTTATAGACGCTGTCTCCAGACACTGTCACTACCACACACTGTCACTGACAGACAGACACCTCAGTCTCCTGGTTTCCTACTTTCATCTCTCACTCTCTCTCTCTCTCTCTCTCTCTCTCTCTCTCTCTCTGTCTCTCTCTCTCTCACTCTATCTGTCTTGTGTGTGTGAATGTGCAGAACTTTGTTGGTAGGATTTGATTGGCCTCACTGTTCATTTTGTTTTTAACAAATGTCTTACATTTGCACAAATATGCTACCCATGCTCCGACTCATGTCCTCACATGACGTCTGAGTATCTGACACAAAAGGATTTCAGAGGAACCTGAGGTTAAAACATCTGCAAAATTAACCATGATAGTACAATATAACAAAGAAGTATACAGACAGAAAGGTATCATGTATTTAATAATGAAAAACTGAAATTAGAATTTACAAGTATATTCTGGAAGTCATTTTGTGCACTACAGTGTACCTACATCCCTTTGATGATGGACTAAATTTATACTCTTAAATAAATGTACATTATTTCAAACACACTACACACCACACATACACACAAACACACAGACAGACAGACAGACAGACACACACACACACACACACACACACACACATCTAAAAAGAAACAAACAAACTAACAAACAAACAACAACAACAAAACACCCCACCCTAGCAGCCTGACACTTCCTTTTTTTTCTTAATTCCTCTGCAGAGGCAGACAGGCCAGCCAGCGGAACCAAGCAGACCTTTTTAAAGAGAGAGGAAGTCTTCAAGTCCAGCAGGTGACTGGAAGGATCAGGATGCCTCAGTGCTCCACTACCCCGGAGCCTGTTTACCTCGGCTTGGCTAGCAGGTCCTGAAGGCCCTATTTACCACAGCTGCCCAAACACCCCTTTGATTTCTTTTTCTGCCCTCTCTCTATCTCTGGCTCTCTTTCTCTCTCAGTCTCTGTGGGCCGTGGTATTTAGTGACCCCCCGCCCCAGTCCATACACACACACACACACACACACAGACACACACACCAACCCCTCCCACCCCCAGATACAGCAGAGCGGTCTCTCACTTTGGGTTCTAACAAGGAATACAGGAAGCCTGCCAGATCCTTAAACACCCATCTATCCCTCTATCCCTTTAGCTCCCTTGTTTCACAACAAAGGGGGAAAGTTTCTTTTGTTTTTTCCTTTTTTTCATCATCTCAACAAAAGGATCTCTCTATATGAAACTCCACTGGCATCCCCTTGGGTAGGATGGAGACAAGAGGGGAGAGAGAGAGAGAGAGAGAGAGAGAGAGAGAGAGAGAGAGAGAGAGAGAGGGAGAGTGCTTCGACTGCACAATTTCACCAGTAGCAAGAGAGCTCAGGAGTCTCTGTAAACAGGAGGAAATGCTGATAGTCAGATATCCGAGAGAGAGAGAACAAAAACTCAGAACCCAGTTACGCCCATTCATTTGTTTGTTCACTCGCTCCTTCATTCCATTTTGAGTGATGTTTTTACATGAGAGATTTGGTTCTGAGACTGAAACATTCTGAACTGATAGAATCACTGCATTCTAAAAACTTTCCAACATTCCACAGCTTCTCACCACAAAACATAAGCATTTACCTATTCACATCATTTTCTTTTTCTTTTGCTTTGAGTACAATTACCTCCCTCCTCCCCTGCCTCAAAGGCACACTCGTGCCTGTTCTGTTTCCTCCCTCTGTAGTTTCAGCAAACTAGCAGTTTTTACTGAAAATATGATTTGTTGCAGCATTAGTCACTTGTGTTGTTTGCAGTCCTAGCTGTTGTTTGAATACAAAGTGACCAGAGCATTAATCGAATAATGATGAAGTGCCTCCTAGCTCTCCTGAGAAAACTATTCAAACTGCTGAGAGCTCACTTTTGGTCTGTAGTATCTTCCACCCTAAATCTGTGGCTTTCATATCCACAGTTCATTTAATTAGTTTGTTAAATAGATTTGAATTCATATAAAACAGAATGAAAAAAAGAGAGAGAAAAAGTCTGGAGTTCAAATGTAGGGAGTCTTTTGAGATTATGTTTTAGAGGAATGGCTGATGATTCACTGTTTACATGAATAATTTAGGGTTATCATCAGTGCACTCATGTCAGTATTGTTTCTGTCTAGTATACACACGCACACACGCACACACACACACACACACACACACGCGCACACACACACACACACACGCAAACACACACACACACACACACACACACACACCTAAACACGACCACACTGTGGTAAGCACGCCTCACAGATTGAGCATAAATATTATCCAGTGACTCCTCATCATCAGAGCAGTGCAGTGTGGAGCTCTGAGCTAATATATGCTAATCTCTTTAGCACAGCCTTTCTGTATGGAATAAGCTCTGGTATAAAACACTTCCCACAGACCCCTGGTTCTCCAGAGTTGAGAGACCTCTCTGTGACCTGCTGTGGCGAAGGCAGGCTTTCATTGGCTGTCTGCTGGAGTATCCGTTTAATTTAGAGACACAAGTTGAAAGAGCAGGTCCAGGTTAAAATTACCATATATCAATCTGAACAATTTCACTCTGTTTTTTTAAATTTGTGGTAAATCAGAGCTTTGCAATGACTTTCACTCATGCCTGTTTATTACATGCAACAAACATGTTATTACACTTAATAACCATGTAATAATATCCTGAGGTGGACAAAGTAAACAACTCCATTACTTGAGTCAAAGTATAGATACTCCTGGTCAAATATTACTCCAATACAAGTAAAAGTTCTTCAGTTCAATTTTTACTTGAGTTAAAGTACTGGAGTACTTGCTTTCAAAAATACTTAAGTATTCAAAAGTACATTTTCTTTTTAATGTCATGGCATTGTTGTATTGTTGCAACAATGCATTTACAGAGTCTAATGATTCTGAAACAACCTACTGAATGCACTGACTTGCTTGTAGAACCTGTAGAATAAAAAGCTTGTGGAATATGCTACAAAGCCTATAGAAACACAGTTGAACCAAATGCTTCCTCTATAAAAGACAGTATATAGCTTCAGTTAAACAGGCACAAGGTTAACTCAGATTGGCCTTAAAAGGATAAACACGTCATAATGTTGTAGGCTAGGTTAATTTTACTTCTACTACATAGCATTGTATGAAATGTGAAACAGCTGGATGACGATCGTCACCGCTTGATTCCCGCTCCCCTCGTCTTATTGGGACCGGGTCCTACGTGAATCCGCTGACCTTACAAATATTACTGTGTTTACCTGACAAGATTAAAACATATATTTCTGACAGGATTTTTGTCAGTAATGTTAACTCGGCATTTTCGCTATCTAACTATTAGTATGCGTCAGCAGTGGATTCACACAGGACCCGGTGTTATGCCCCAATGGTTTTAAAGCCAACTGGTTTCCATACGTGTTCACACACTGTGTTAACAGTAGAAGTTGTGGTCTGCGTCTGTCACCAGATTCGTCACACATTCACAAACATATAAATTGCAATTTTAAAGTCACATCTCATATCTACTGTGGCAAATGATTGTAAGTGTTAGGTGAACACAGCGCGCGAACGCATACGGGAGGCAATTAGCTTGGAAACCAGTTGATTTAAAAAGTCTCAGACATGGACTTAAGATATGGCCATGGCTGCTCTGGTGAGGAACCTTTATCTTTATCATCTTTATCTTCCATTGTAGTAGCCATCAGTAAAACCATGTAAAGCCATCAGTTCATTTGTTAAAAAAAATGCAGCACGCACTTGACTGACAGCATTGGAGCAGTTTACTGTGATTGGTTTTTCCCCTGTGATGAACACAATATGGCCTATCGCATTTTAGAAAAGAAAATTCGTCCGCTGACTTCAGAGCTTTGCGTTAAAGTAACGAGTAACGAGAACCTTCATAGAAATGTAGTGGAGTGAAAAGTACAATATTTGTATTTCAAATGTAGTGGAGTAAAAGTCATAAGTTTCCAAAAAAAATGACACTCAAGTAAAGTACAGATACTCGAAAAATGCACTTAAGTACAGTACTCAAGTAAATGTACTTCGTTACTGTCCACCCCTGATAATATCTGACTGTGCAATTGCCACATTTTTATTTAACATGTTTTAATATGTAAATATTATCTGAATATACCATTAAAGATATTAGGAACTGAGTGGTTTGTTTTGTGTTACTACTAAAATAGATATTGAGTAGCATTCTTTTCATTTACCTTGGGAGAAAAGGCCAACAGAGAAATGTTTACTTACGCTGACCAACATCTGTGGAAAGGGGCCTCGTGAGTTTTCAGGCACATTGATTGGTGGGATGACCCAGTCCCTCTTCTGACGTCGCAGCCCATTGGTGCTGGTTTGTGGTTGCTTAGGAAACGTGATGACGCTATGAAGGGGTGTGGTTACACCTGGTTTCTCAATATTGTGCCAATCCTTTGTTTTATCCCCATCTTTATATATTCTTTTTTGTGTTATCTGTGGAAAAAAGAAAAGAAAAACCAAACACATAAGGGGAAAGATGAAACTGTGCATTGGAATTTTAGCCCTCCAGGTTATTTGTGATAAATGTGTTTCTGAGGTTGATATAAGTGGAAAAACTGAATATCTGGCATGTCCCATTCTGATTTTCTCCATTTTACTCCCCTGAGTACAACAGCCAGGGCCGGTCTAGCAGCGGCCTCTGTAACCTCATTCAGAGAGGGCCCACACAGGTCAAACACAGTGTTTCAGTGTTAGAGGGTGTTAAATAGGTTTGGCTTGACCTTTGCTGCTCTTTGTAGAGACTATGAAGTCAATGTAGGTAGTCCAGGGTAACAGCCTTCATCAGTTTTCCATCCACAGGTAAACAAGCTCAGTGACTTCATTATTATCAGCACAGCTGTATCCAATATGAAAATCATTTACCATCTTAAACGCTCTCTCTCTCTGTCTCTCGCCTCCCTGCCAGACAAGTAATTTCAAAAACGATCATTATCACTACTCTTGTTCACAGCTCCACAGCACACGGAATGTGAGGGAATATACAAGACTCCGTGTTTAATTATGTGTTAAACTGACATATTTTAACTGACGGAGTGGAGGCAAGGAGAGTGGTCAGGTTTGTTGGAGCCAGAGTCTCTGTACAGGTCTCCCAGTGAGAAACACACAGCACATCTTTACTGGTGGATTATACATGGTGCCTGTGGCCACTAACAGATAAATGGCACATGCTGATTCCACTACAGGGAATGGCTGGCCTTTCTGCTAGGCTGAGGAGACTCTTGATCATCTGGTTTTAGGGGGCAGTAGACTAAAGGGAATGTTTAAGGTTCTAGGACAATGGTGTAGGGGATTTGGGGAGGCACTCACAGATAAACTGTTGGTTTTCACACCAAAATATGTGTGTGTGTGTGTATTTGTTCTCTGTGTGTCCTGAGCGCAGACTGTATGCATTGCTGGGGTGAGTATCTGCCAATATATTGCCTATAGACCTTCCACTATTGCTTGTTCTCCTCCTTTCTTTTGTTAAACACAAAGAATGTGAATGACATCAGTCAGTACTTGATAGTGTAGCAATAGTGTATTTGAGAGTGTGAGAGAGAGAGAGAGAGAGAGAGAGAGAGAGAGAGAGGGAGAGAGAGAGAGAGAGAGCATCCTTAAGGGATATGAACACAGAGTAAGTGTTGCTGTCTAGTTAATGGCAGGTATGATGGTAATGAGTCTATATGAAGAGCTTTGTTTTGACACCTTTGTTTTCTACTGCTTTTTCGTTTTTTTATAGCAGAAGATGAGAAATAGAAAAATACAGTCATATTTGGTTGGAACTGATATGGAGGATGTCCTAAACAAGCTGTTGACATTAAAAGGAATTTTGTAGAATAATCTTGGCCAAGAGGGGCTTTAATAATAGAAGATTAAGTAAGCCAATTAAGTAAATAGTGATTGTTTCAGTTATGGACCATGATGCTGGAGGTTTAGAAGAAATGGTTCTACAGACTGTCTAAAAGACCATGTTGTTTATGGTGATGTTTTGTTTATAATGGTCTGTTTATAGGAGTGGCATATGGGAGACAGGACCCATGGGAGAGAGAAAGTCTTGCGTGGTTTCAATGACGACCTAATGCTTTTGTTAGCTGAAACAAGCGAGTGGAGGAACGGTGGGAACATGGATACAGACGTAAACAAACGAAATGTGCGGTCAGTTTAGATTAGCTGGAGGCAAATTCCACTAGCCAATCAGCATGTGAGTTCTCGAATGGGAACTGATAACTTTATTATCATGCTGTTTTACACAGACAGACAGACAGACACACACACACGTGTGCACGCACACACACACACACACAAACACACACACACACAAAGGAAAGATACAGAGAGAGAGAGAGAGAGAGAGAGAGAGAGAGAGAATTCTTGGCAGACTTGTGGGCCGCAGCAGTTAATAATCAAAGTTGATTATGTGTTAACACGTCAATGCATGCAGCAGAATTAGTGTGCTAATTCAGCAGCAGCCACTGCTCCAAGCCACACACAGAGGAGGAACGACAGAGGATGCCAGGAGGATGAGGCCAAAGCAGCAAGAGAGACACAACAAGACCCAGAGGCACAGACATATGGTCTGAGTTAGAGAGAAACACTTTCAACAGACAGCTCATTTCCTATACTTGTGTTGGTTTAGACTCTCACCCACACCCACACACATGCCCACAGACATGGACACACACGCGCCGAAATCCATGTCCACGCACACATGCGCACACACACTCACATGCAAACACACACACACACACACACACACACCCACACACACGCCCACAGACACAGACACATGCACGCCAAAACCCATGTCCACGCCCACATGCGCACACACAGACACACACACACACACACACACACACACACACACACACACAGACACACACACACACACACACACACACACACACACACACACACACACTCACATTCACTCTCTTTCTCTCTGCTTGTGTGTTCAAAGTGTTGGGTTAAAAGGATATGCATGACATTTTGTGAAAAACAGAACTCTTCATGGATTGTATGAGAGGCAGGAAGTGGATTCACAAATGGGGGGCAAAGACCCCAACCGGCATGGCACTTCTTGTAATGCACTGCTCGACAAAAATGTGTGTGTGTGTGTGTGTGTCTGTGTGTGTGTGAGAGAGAGAGAGAGAGAGAGAGAGAGAGAGAAAGAGACAGTATGGCAGAAATACACAGTGAAACACATGATAAAAACTCCCTGAATGATGCGGCATAGAGAATCAGAATCTTGTGCAGTAGTGGCAGTGTAGAGTATTGTTTAAGACCTGAGCGTCTGGGCAGAAGCCTTGTGGAGGGGGCGGAGGTCAGTGTGAGGCAGTGCTGAGTCACAGACTGAAGCTTATATATATATATATATATATATATATATATATATGTGTGTGTGTGTGTGTGTGTGTGTGTATATATACACACACACACACACACACACACACACACACACACACACATATATATATATATATATATTTTTTTTTATCAATAAATGATGAAACCGGCTGTGGCCCAGGATCACAGCAGAGAACAGTCACCTGGGATGGGAGTGACTGTGTGTAAGTGTTTGTATGTGTATAGAGAATACACTACAGTGTGCGCACATGGACACACACACACACACCAAAAAAAAAATCCACGTTTTTTTAAATTTTACTTTATTCCACCCTTTTTTAACTTTGAATGTGAAACGAAGATTGAAGGAACACAAACACACCTTTCTTACCTACAACATCCAGACCATTTCTGTCTCTCACTCTCTCTCTCTCTCTCTCTCTCTCTCTCTCTCTCTCTCTCTCTCTTTTCTGTGTTGGTTTAAAGGCAGTTGCAGTCTCTGGCCTGCCCTTCTTTCTCTGCCAGAGCAGAAACACTTGAAAGAGGACTTGTCCCACTTCTCTCTGAAGAGTGGAGTACAGTCTTGTTCAGTAAATCTCACTCTGAAGAGACATGCTTTGTGTATGTGCACGTGTGTGTGTGTGTGTGTGTGTGTGTGTGTGTGTGACTCACTAAACTGACTGAGTTGGTGGCTGACACTCTCAGGTATGGGTAATTAACTAAACTTGAGTGTGAATGTGCTGGCGTACACTGCCTGTCGGATGTTTTTTGGAGACCTTACTATTTGTTGATAAGAGAAACCTCCTCCCCTAAACACAGCTATGGACAGATGTGATTCACCACACAGCTCTTTAGATCTTGCCATTTCTCTTCGTAAAAACTACAAATCTGAAGATACAACTGAGAAAAGCACTACCATGGGGAAAAAACTGTACCCTTAACCATTAATGCACTTGTCGTGAACTCAGTGTCTACATTTCAGGTGTTTAAACCACCTATGGGGCGATAAAACGTTTAAGATGTGCCTTTAGCTGTAGTTAAAAAAAAAGAAAGAAAAGAAATAAAAAGAAAACTGTCAAATGATTATTTTGGCATTATTTACATCAACCCACTCTTCATATCGAGGAAGACACTTTAATGAAGCTGAAGAAGAGTGCTGCAGAAATATAGCCAAAGTATTAGTTAATTAAGTATTAGTTAGTTACTTAAGTATTAGTTAGTTAAGTATTGTAATCAAAAAGTAACAGAGACAACCCAGCATCTCACACTCACTCACTCATTATCTAAGCCGCTTATCCTGATTAGGGTCGCGGGGGGTGCTGGAGCCTATCCCAGCGCTCATAGGGCGAAAGGCAGGGAAACACCCTGGACAGGTTGCCAGACACACTCACACACACAATTTAGGCAATTTAGTGTCACACAGATTCCCGCCCGGCCGGGAATCGAACCCGAGACCTTCTTGCTGTGAGGCGACAGCGCTACCCACTGTGCCACCGTGCCGCCCAGCATCTCACAGACAATTAAAAAAAAAAAAAGCAGCGTTTGGACAGGCAATGTTCTTTCTCCACACTGATAAAGCTGTCATTGTTCATAGTTTTATTACAATAGGCTGACAGTATAGTCCAGGAGAAATTCAGTCATAAAGGCAGTCAGGACTGTGGTGGAGTTATCACTGATATTAACTCTAAGTGTTTGTGTCAGACTACATGTGTGTAGATATTAAGTAGATACTTACCTGTCTGTCAGGGGACGTTTGTGCTCCCTGTAGCACCAGTTTGATGGTAGTCTCCCAGCTGCGCATGTTCTGGGTGTTCCTAGCCGTCAGTGTGAAGTTGACTGGCAAAGACAGACTGCTGATGTCACTGTATGTGTGTATGGAACCATCGGCCCATACGCTGAATCTAGGGTCACTGCTCACAAAGTATACGACCTCATTGCCCGAACAATCATCAAACTCCACTGCAGGGAGAGAGGGAGAGAGAGAGAGAGAGAGAGAGAGAGAGAGAGAGAGACTCAATGTTAGGATGTTGCCATGGCCATCTCAAACAGAGTACAGGTGTGTCAGGTGAGAAAACAGGATAAATGAATGAATACAAGCTATAACATAACTGAAAGCGCAAACTGCTCCTTTGTTGTACTCGTTGTTTCCCAACAAGAATGGAAATATGTTGAAACATGGCAAGTGCAATGAGAAGAGCAAACAGATAAAAAAAAGTAATGCAAAACCTTTTCCTTATGTTTAAAGTCCATCCACCACTGAGGCCTGAGTGGCATTTCTATGAACATTCATTTGACTTGTTTGCTCTGGAATCCAAACCAGGGGAGATTTTACAAGCACCAAAATATGTATTGGAAAGATTTAGGCACCATAAGATTATAAAACCCATCTTTCACAGAATGAGGCAGGAGTACGAAGCCATATTGCCACAAAAAGGCAATTTTGTTGTGAAATATGACTGGCATGCACACATAACTGCCCAAGTGAATAAAAGATTTTTCTGACAAATTTATCAATGTCTCAGATTTAGACTGCACACTACACAGAATTTCCAAACTGTCATTTATAGAATACATTTATTTAGCTGTGATTTGTTCTGTAGCCATCGGCAAAGATGGAATTGACTTTTTTTATTCTCATGGATAAACACTACACACCCACACACACTACTCACCACACATACACACATACACACAAACACACACACACGCATGCACGCGCACACACACACACACACACACACACACACACACACACACACACACACACACACACACACACACTTACACACACACACACACAACTGCAACTAAAATGAGACCGGATAAAGCCCATGATCTTGAATTAGACTGGGATCCATATTAATGTTTTCACATTATCTGCATTCGATAAAGCCATTCTCTTCACTCAAAGAGAGAGATAGCTTTTAGCTGGCATTCTAAATGTTTGTGCTGTGTGTATATCCCGTTTCCATAATTATGGAGGATCATTAATTTGGCTGCTGTAAAAGCATCTCATCTCGATTAAATGAAATCAGAGACAAAGCGAAACCCTAACCGAACGTGTCTGAGTGGAGGCAGGAAAAGAGGCCGATTGCTCCCCTACTATTGATTCAAATTAAGCCCTAATATGGAAGAAATTAGCATGAAAATGCACTGGCTATGCCCTTTACCTTCACTAACAACACACGTAATGGATGCACATGTACATACACACACTCATACACACGCTCATTCATTTGTCAGCCACCACCCAAAATAGAAGAAAATCGATTCAAATTAAAACAGGGCTCCCAACAGACTGCGGGTCTTTTGTTCTGATAACACATTTCTCCATTCTAGCTACACACATTATCATCCAGAAAACATCACAACTGACCCTGCTTCACACAACCCTAAACTCATTATAAATAACATTAGCAGTTCAGAGATTCATGAAAATACTGCGACATGTTATGGACTTGTGAACATTGGTGCGGCTCATCCAAAGCTTAGAGTCACAAAAATGATAGAAGATATTAAACATGAAAAAAAAAATGGAGTGTGACCATGTGTATATATATATATATATATATATATATATATATATATATATAAAGTTGTTGGGGTTTTTTTCTTTCTATATATATACAAACAAGGATGGCATTTCTTGCATTGAAGCAATATTTTGGATATAGTCACTGTCCAAAAGTGCAATTAGCTGAGTGTAATTAGCAGAGGACTTGCTATGTCAGGAAATAAAGCATATCTATGTATGGCTTTTGGCCAATCAACATTCAGGACCAGAACAGCTCATTTGAGAAATCCAAACACAGTGGGATGGGATGAGTTAGTCATATATCATGCCTTTCTCAGTCTTTTATTTGACTGCCAACAAATGATTGGTCACCATTTTGGTCAGGCAAATGCATTTGCATTAAAAATTCAAATATGTCAATAACTTATGCACAGTGTTTCTGTGGGTGTAGTATAAACATTGTCCCAAACACTCAAAGTGGGTTTTCTGGAATTGCCAGCACATGAGATAAAAACCAGCCAAAGCTCCTGCTCTATGACAAGAGCCACAAAGCCACTTATTCTGATGCCACGGCACAGATAACAACACAGCATCTGCCGCCTGGCAACGCTCAGAAGATCACAAATACACACGTAGCATGCACGTGTGTGTATATGCAGACTCCCCAACACACTCTGTCTCTCTCTCCTCTCTCTCTCTCTCTCCCTTTCTTCCTCTAAATTCAGAGGATAGTTTGTGGAAATTAAACGAAGGTGTGTCCATGCAGTGGCCAGATCTTGTATTGAGTGCTCAGACTCTCAGAACAGAGAACCAGAGACAGTTGTCTTTCCATCCCACTTAAAACCACTGTAAGAACCCAGCACACTCTCCCTCCAATCCTGGGCTAAACCTGGCTGGAATTCCAGTTCTCACCCAGATCAGAGTGGACAGCTGCATGGATGCAGAGGGAGTCTCCGATTTAATTCCCACATCAGCATTCCAGACTTGAGAAAAAGTCCTACTTTCAAATTCCAAGTAGCACCCCCCACACCCCCCTACCCCAAAAAAGTCACTCACACGTAGAGAGAGAGAGAGAGAGAGAGAGAGAGACAGAGAGACAGAGAGACAGAGAGAGTGGGGGGGATGTATTTGTAGATGATGACAGTGGGTGATGTTCACTTCTAGCAAAATCTCTCTCTCTCGCTCTCTCTCTGCCTCTCTCTCTCTCCCTTTCTGTTTGCTCCAGGGCTCAGGTCAGTGTAGACAGAATTTGCTGCTGCAGGTGAATGGCTGCATTTTTCTCGCCTGATCCCTTCTTTAGGTTTCCTGAATCCAGCTTCACCTCTAGCTCAGACCATTGACTGAAACTCAATACAATCCACTTAACATACAGAAGTCTCTCTGACATAAACATATTAGGCTTCAACTCCAGTGATCAAACCATTTCAGCTTTTCCATACCTGTCACCACCACTGCTGAAATGATCCAGTGATTTACTGCAGCAAAAGCATGTCCATTATTTTAGGGATTTTTGGAGTCTAATCCTGATGTTTTAGACGTTTCAAAGCAAGGAAACACCTTTTTGAAATTCTCTCTCTCTCTCTCTCTCTCTCTCTCTCTCTCTCTCTCTCTCTCTCTCATGCTTCTATTGCTGTGAAACTTCAGTGTAAAATAAACTTTTATGCATTCAGAAAACTGTGTGTGGGTGTATGTGTGTATTTAGACGGAAATCACGTTTCTATTTGGTGGTGAAAACTGCTGGCTGATGCAAATTTCCCACATTTCCCTCTCCTCTCTCTGTGTTCTCTTGTTGTATTTTCCTCTGACTCACTCTTTGTCCCTCTTTGTCACAGACTCTCTCTGTCTCTCTCTCTCTCTGGCGCCAGGCCAGCGCTGCAGTAATGTTGCAGACGATGCTAAACATGGACACCTGTGCTGAGGAGGGAGAGGGCTGACGATGGAGTTCATTAGTTGTGTGTTTGTGTGTGTGGCATTCACATGGGAGTGGCATTGGGAACACTGCCCAGAGTATGTGGCATATGCAATATCTTATGCACATGAATTTCGGTAGGATTTGTGTGTGTGTGTGTGTGTGTGCAGACCTCTATTGAACAGATGGGTGTCTGTATCTTTCATAAGCAGGTGTACTGTCGTGTGTAGTTATGTGTCCCATAAACAGGTGTGAACTGAGAGCAGGGCAGGTGTCAGGTGTCAGGTGTGTGTGTGTATGTGTGCGTGTGTGTGTGAGACAGAGAGAGAGAGAGAGAGAGAGAGAGAGAGAGAGAGAGACTAGAATTACTCTCAGGAGTCACAGAGCTTGTATTTATCACAAAGCTCTTTGTTCTCAAGCCAGATTCAGTGACTCGCAATTTGTACCACTTTTCAAATAAAGGTACTGAACAATGTTTCACTTGTACAATATCATCCAGGTCTACAGGTATAAACGAAACATATAAGTTCTCAAAATCATTTTTCCATCAAACTTTTGAAAGTAATGTAACAATATGAGATGTGTGTACGTGTGTGTGTGTGTATGTTTGTGCGCATGCACGCGTGATGATAATCTAGAGTAAGCTGTGGCAGCAGAGAGACTATTCTGTTTCATGGTAAACTGATCCTAAGAGAATAAAATGAAGAGGAGGGCAGTGATGTCATTGAAGAAGAAACAGAGCCTCAGCATGGGAGTTGACAGAGTGCTCAGTTTCAGTAGAATGAATGGAATCTTCAGCTCCCAAAGTGGCGGATACAACCTTCAAAATGTTCTACTGACCACTCCCTCAACAGTTATAAACCAACTCTCAGTGTTACAGCTGCATCCTAAAAAACCTGTTTAACATCCTCTACTTCAGTAAGGACACCCTTGAGTTTTTCCGTCTCTCCCCTTTGTGCTGTTAGGAGATGGAGAATCGTCTCACAGAGAAACCGAGGGATGAAGGACAGAAATGCGATCCCATGAAGGGATACTTTATCTCTCTCCTCTTTTCTCCACATTCATTCATCCATCCATCTTCTGCCTCTCCACAGGGAGAAAGAGATTGCTATCTATCTATCTTGATTTCTTACTGGATCAGAGACTTTGTCTTTCCATTTCAGTGCACCCTCTGTGGGATTAATAGTCTTCCCTTTACCTCTGTAACATCTTTTAAATGTTTTTGACTGTCTGGTGTGACACACACACACACACACACACACCCACACACACACACACACACACACACACACACACACACCAGAACTATTCACATTCATCTGTTGTCTTGAAGATTAAGTCTGAGTGATAGGGGAAAAAATTGAAGTCATATATGAATGAGGACTGAAGAAAGGTAGAACATTCTTCTAGCTTCTGAGACTGTGTATGAGTGTGTGTGTGTGGAGTCCCTGTAAAGCTTCTTCATCGTGTCGGTGTGAAACGTGTTTTCTCACTAAACAAACAGAATCCTGCTGCCTCAGCACATTCCGCTTCTCCTTTTCTCTCCACGTCTTTCTGCTGGATTAGCTGCATGTGGGGGTATTTGTGTTTGTCTTTGGGTTTGTGGGATAATGTGGCCTTGATTTTGTGACTCTTGTTTTAATTATGAAAATCTGTGTGTGTGTGTGTGTGTGTGTGTGTGTGTGTGTGTGTGTGTGTTACTGCACATGTTCACATTGTGCAAGTATTTTTCTCTCTTTCTTTCTCCCATTTTTTTTCTCACATCATTTCAATAAGCTTTACAGGCAATGACTTGAAAGAAAGAAAGAAAGAAAGAAGGAAAGAAAGAAAGAAAGAAAGAAAGAAAAGTATTGCTGAACTGACTTGTGATACATATGGTCAAAAACATACAGTCTATACTATAAAGACTGGAAAGTTATCCATTTTTTTTAATTGTGCTGTATGTGTGTGTGTGTGTGTGTGTGTGTGTGTGTGTGTTTGTATGAAGCCAAGTTATGCTTGCTAAGTCTGTATATTGTCAATCGTTTTCTCAGTTTGTGTGTCAATTTTTCTATTGCTCTCTGTGCAGTTGTATATTAATGTCATATCTCAATACAAGAGTCTCTGTAAATCCACCAAGACAAACTAAGACACATTTCTTTCTCAAAACAGGTGGCTGACAGAAATGATTGGCAGCTTATTTTACCAGTCAGCAGTCCCCTGACTCTGGGGTTTGTTGCTTCTGCCACCAACGGAGATCACAAGTGTCAGATCTCCACACAGCTAGTAGTCCAAAAGGGACACAGTGAGTTCTTCAAACCCTCGCACTCCGTTACCCACCAGCGGGTCCATGTCAAAATAAAAGGCATTATTAAAATCAATCCACAACAGAGTAGGATCCCCTGTAGAGCAAATCCACAAACTCACAGCGTTTTCTCAAGTCAGTCTCAGGCTTTCACCGATTTCATAAATAAGTTAAAGACCCTCGGGAACTCATAGGAAACCAGAAAGATTCTACAATGTCATGCCCCCTCCCTGTCTCTTTCTCTCTCTCTCTCTCTCTCTCTCTCTCTCTCCTTCTTTACAAAACCCACCCTCGCTTCCCCCTTAGAGAAACACAGATGCATAAGGAGGAATATGTAGCAGGAAGAGAAGAGAAGAGAAGAGAAGAGAAGAGAAGAGAAGAGAAGAGAAGAGAAGAGAGGAGAAGAGAAGAGAAGAGAAGAGAAGAGAAGAGAAGAGAAGAGAGGAGAAGAGAAGAGAAGAGAAGAGAAGAGAGGAGAAGAGAAGAGAAGAGAAGAGAAGAGAAGAGAAGAGAAGAGAAGAGAAGAGGCACCAGTTGGACTCATTCAGTGAAGGAGACAGAGAAATTCTCTGTAGGATTGGGGAAGTGTCCAGAAGAGTTTCTCTCAGTATCTTTTCCTTGTCACAAACAAGGTCAAAGTTAATTAAACACAGTGACAGTAGCATTAGATGTGGATATGGGGACAGAGGGAGGGGGCAGAGAAAGGACAGAGAGAGAGAGAGAGAGAGAGAGAGAGAGAGAGAGAGAGAGAGAGAGAGAGAATTTTTCTCCAGATGTCCCTCTGACAAATGTGAGAACATGCAGGACAAACAGGATTCAGGTGGTCAATGAGACACTGATAAAACAGCCTTTCACTGAGAGCTGACTGGCTATGGTATACTTTGTTGGCTTGTCTGAGTCAATTGGCTGCTATAGGAATTGGCTGCTATATAGAGACAGATGACAAGAGTGGATGGGATCTAGATATCTGGGTGTTTCTCCAAGCTAATTGAGATGACCACAGGGTTAGGGAGAGAGAGAGAGAGAGAGAGAGAGAGAGAGAGAGAGAGAAAGGGTCTGGCTGTGATGAGGTCGTATAAATTGACCATGCTGGAGCTGATTAAGATGACTGACCATGACTAAAGTTATTGGCATCTGCTGGATACCTATTAAGTCCAAGTTGGCTTATGTGAGTGAGTGTGTGTGTGTGTGTGTGTGTGTCCCTTTACTGCATGATACTACCACAGACTACCACACACTGCCAAAGAGTTTCAGAAACTTCCAAACACAGCTTAATCTGCTAAATACCTCCAAATCTCTCCAATACTTCAAAACACTGCCAACACATGCAACCCAAAGAGAACACATATACATCAGGTGAGGACGAGAAAAATACATTCACAAATAAATACGCACCCGCACATGCATGCACGTGTACACACAAACACATACACACGCACATAAACACACAAACAAACACACACACACACACACACCCAGGGCATGCACGCGCACACACACGTTCCCATAGGCCCATAGAGAGACAGACTGAAGGAAAGAGAGAGCAGAGAACACAGAACAATACTTTTTGATGATCAGAGAGATTTTAATGGGGAATTAGTATTCCCTAAACCAAGAGCTCCAGGGCTGTTGAACATGTGCCCGATAAATTCCTCCACATTAGCCATTTCCCTCAGAGGACAATGGGAAAATAGCATGAGAGAAATCCCAGTAAAACATCAATGCGCGCACACACACACACAAACACACACACACACACACACACACACAAAAGCTCCCAAAGTAATTACTTCTGTCTTGAAAGCAGATTTTAAGGAAAAAGTATTTACGAAAATTTCAGCTAAATAATTAAAACAAAGATGCATATTTTTAATTCATTATAAGGTCATTTGATTAATAATTATTCTGAATCTGGGCGTTTCGAGGGGGAGGAGAGAGAGAGAGAGAGAGAGAGAGAGAGAGAGAGAGAGAGAGAGTGTGTGTGTGTGTGTGTGTGTGTGTCTGTGTGTGTGCGTGCGTGAGGGAGGGAGAGAGAGAGAGAGAGAGAGAGAGAAAGAAAGAGAGACCTGTGAGAGTCGTTGTACTCGTTTGGCAATTAGAAGCAGCTTTAGCCATGATTAAGGCTGGATGCAATGAAAGGCAGGGATCATCCTCTATAAATCCTCTCCCAGGCTCTGAAAAGCCCTGCTGAAGTTTGGCTGCCGACAGAAAGAAAGAAGAAAAAGAAAATCTGGGGGAGAAAAATGCAAACAGAAGTATGAAAAAGAAAAAAAGAAGAAAAAGAAAAAAAAAACTTTCCTGCCTATTGCCATGGTTAGGTTTTGCTGTACTTGAACAAAATGGCTGCGCATGTATACGTGTGTTTTTTAAATCTTTTATTTGTTTGGTGAGGAATCATGTCAACCACATTTCACACAGACAAGAGTAACTTTTAACTGGTTACAGTATCCTGTTTGAAATAACAGCCACCTGGCTTTCGTAACAGCCCCAACAAGGAGTTCATGTGCGTGTTTACGTGTGTGTGTGTGTGTGTGCGTGTGTGTAATATTTATGTGCTGCACTCAGTACACCACACTGGATCCGTTATGCTAGGATTTAGATTTGTTTTACAGGCATTGCAATTTCTCTGCTATCCCTATATTGTCCTCTAATTTCTCATCTGTCTTTATATTCTGCTCTCCTCCGTGACTAACATGCCGTTTGTTTGGTCACAGGTTTTCAAGGTCAGCTGTGGAGAACAGGAGTGATGTGGATGGGTAGCAGAGGAAAAGAACAACCAGTGGAGGGAGGGGGGGCACAAAAAGATGTGGACGTGTACCTTCAGGTCACACCTACATACTTTTGTCACTCTTCTGTCACTGTCACTCACGCTGTCATTCTTCAATTAATCCCACCCCATTTTTATCCTAACCCAGCCTTGTCACACCCACTTTCATTCCAGTCATCACTTCACAGACGTTGGCTTCAAAACAATCTGGTACCTTATTGGATGACAGCCGACATTTTAAGCGTTCCGTACACAAACAAAAAGTCCTGTGATTGGCTTGTTAATCTGTCCCTCAGAATTGGGTACGAATCTCTTAATATCTCTGTTTCCAGCCTGAGCCAGTAAATTTTGTCCAGAGAAGCAGCCACACATTTAAAAAAAGCATCTTGGTGAATTCTCAAAAAAATCTCCTCAACATTGCAGATGTCAGACAAATCAAATTATAACATACCACTTCCACATTCAAAATGAGAAATGAGAGGTTAGTTTAACCCCCACAGAGGGGGCAAGCACTGCTGAAAGTAACAGAAAAGCTCCATTTAAAATGAAATTCTGCTTAATCTTTTGGGACATATGGAACAGATTTCCCATCATTTAATAAGCTGCTCCTTATTTTCTTTAATATTTATTTTCCTGGAAAGATACTCATCATTATGATCACTTGTTCCCACGCACAAACAGAGAGAGGGAGAGAGAGGGAGAAAGAGAGAGAGAGAGAGAGAGAGAGAGAGAGAGACTGTGCTCAGATATCAGGTACACCAGTACAATTAAATCATCCTAAAATATCTCAGAGGCTCATATCCATAGGGGGACGAGGTCACATGCTCTCCTAACAGGGGAACCAGACCCTGATATGTTTATTCATTAAGCTATCATGCTCCTTAACAGCAACTTACAATCTTTTTTCCTACGTCAGGCATCATCTAATTAAAAAAAAAAAAAAGGCAATTTGGAGTTAAGCTACCTTGGGGTTAGGTGTTTTGAATATCTAAGTTTGGGTTTTGGGCACCTTGCTCAAGGTCACACAGATAAAGTCAAAAATCAAATCCACAAGCCTCCGGCTGTGTGTGGCTCTGCTATTTTCCCTCATCACAGCGCCACTGAATACAGCATATCTACTGAGTCCACAGAACTGCCAAAGTCAAAGTAAGTTAATGAAATGAACATAGATGTGACAAGATCATGTACTGTTGTCTCTTCATGCTGTCTCCAGAGCTAAGGCCTGGATACGGAGCTTGCAAAATGCAGTGTGAAAGATTTAAAAAGGGACAAATCTGCCACAAAAATCAATAAAATCAAATAAAGCAACAAAGAAAAATGAAGTAATTACATAATTAGATCAGTAATTTAAGGTCTGTATTATACTGAACCTCATGTAAAACATCACAAAGTTTATGTAGGTTTGTAAAGAGAAGAGGTATATCTTTCGTCCAAACGTCAAGTAAAATGCCGTCACATAAGAGTTAGGGGCAGCAGAGGTTAAATGTAACAGCCTACTCTGGGAAAATACTCTAGAGCCAAAGCCACTCAATACAGGTGCTAGAGCCTTGAGGATTCAGATGATATATCTGTATATATTATCATCAGGACTTACTCAAATCATGATCAATAACAGCCTGTGTTCACAGAGAGGATACTCTGGTCAAAATATGAATTTTTCTTTCTTTTTTTTTATTTTATTTTTTTTTTTTATACAGGCTTCTCTTTATGGGGAACAAATGACAAAAGATGAAGGGCAGTGTGAGTGCCTGTGTGTGTGTGTGTGTGTGTGTGTGTGTGTGTGTGTGTGTGTGCATACTGGAATGGAAACAGACACGTTGAATTCCAAAGCTCATAACATGTGACTGTTCATTACAAGCCTTTTGTTGCTACACTCATTCTAGACACTTGACCATTGTCTGCAATATCAAGAGCACTTCAGTAGCTAATACAGTCCAACCAGTATGAGTAAAGCTGAGTTTTACATGGACAAATGGAAGTTCCTTTTTAAGAGAAAGAAAGCTACGATGGAAGACAAGTGTGATCACTGGCTGTCCTTGCCTCTCCCCTCACACCACAGCAGGGGTGTGGAGAGCACAGCTCTGGCCCTCTGGGCTGGGTGTCATATAACCAGGGCAACCAAGAAGCCATTTGTCACTGACGATTGCAATCAAAACCTCCCTGAGGGACAGAGAAAGCAAGGTGGGGAAGAAGACAGACACATGGAGGGAGGGAGGGGGAGAGAGAGAGAGAGAGAGAGAGAGAGAGAGAAAGAGAGAGAGAGGGAAGAGAGGGAACTCTAAGTACAGATTAGCCCCTGTGTGCAGTGATGGAGATGAATGGCTCTCCCAGCTGTCAGCTAAATGTTTCTGAATGTCTGGATAGCCCAGAGGTGGATGAATGTGTGTGTGTGTGTGTGTGTGTGTGTGTGTGTGTGTGTGTGTGTGTGTGTGTGTGTGTGCATGTGTGCATGCATGCAAGTGTGTCTATGTGTGTGTCTGTGAGTGCCGGTCAATCTTGTCCCTAAGGAACACTGAAGGACAGAGTATGTCTGTGTCCTTTGTCATACATTCCACTAGCAAGGACCACGCCCAGGTTCTCATGAACCAAACAGCAAATTGATTTGAATTGACCTGATTTGATTTCATTTTAGGGACTTTATTTATCATGATGATATGACCACAGTTGTGGAGTGTGGCACATTCACTTTGTATGTTCTGTTTGACCATGTAGCAGTATTACTGTCACACGGTCTGCTCAAACTAAAGTTCACATTCAGTTGGAGCAGTCTGTCTGAAGCATGAAGCAGACTTCTGCATGTTTAATGGGAGACTGCCGTGGAGATGCATCCAGGGTTCAGCATGGGATATTATGCACTGTAACATCCTCACTCTCTCACACCATCACTCACGCAAACTGTAACCATGAACAAATCCTTAGCCCAACTATTATCTAAAAACTCCATTACTCTCAGTGTACTCTACAAACATTCCCATAAACATACAAACACACACACATACACGCACGCACACGCATACACGCACACACACAGGTCAAAGCTCAGAATGTTTCCATTCTCCTGAGTACAGTGTTCTACTTAGTGTAGAGGTAAAGAGCAGAGAGCAGTTGACAGTGTACCACACACACACACACACACACACACACACATGTGCGCACGCGTGCGATATGTATTACTGTTGAGTTGCTATACAGAAGTGGGCCCTAGAGAGGTCGGGGGAGAGGTGTTCAGAAGGGAAGGGCAAGATAAATTCACGCTCTTTGCAGGCTGTTCTCACATGTTAATGAGAACACTATCAAGACTTTCTGAATGGATAGAGAGAAACAAACATAGAGGAGAGAAAAGACTAGAGAAACAAAAAGAGCAGTCTGGACAGCGTATGAAAAAGAATAGGAGCGATACGCTGTTTTCAAAAGAAAGAGACACAAATAGACAGTACCCAACAAGGACATTTGTAATATATTTGAAATGCATTTAACTGCTTTAATTCTTTTAAATGTGGTAATTAGAGGGTCTTCCCTCTTCGCTTCTCCACAGAGCTTTTCAGATACACAGAGATAGAGAGGATCTTAAATACAATACAATATTTTGAATGGAATGACCTATTCCTTAAGGCAAAAGTAGAAAAAGTGCCTTGTTTCTTTGCCAGATATTTGCAAAGAGAATAGGTTTCGCAGGATCTCAGTGCAGATTCTATAGCAATTACAGCTTGTTTTCAAACACAGCCCAATTTCCAGGGAAGGATTAAGAACACTGTAAGTTATACCAGTAAGTATGGAGCAAATACTACAGCTATTACCTGCTCTAAATTACCAGCATTGTTTGTAGAATGACCATATGCTTAGAAGAAACATATCCTCTATCAACAAAACTCTGTAAAAGGATTATAGAAATAACACTGTTTAACACATTAAGCTGTCGTGAGAAAATAAACTAACTTAAACAGGAGGAGCAAAAGAACAAAGTACGCTGTAAACTGCACTAGGATTTGTGTTGTAATATAGGCTGGATTTGATTTGCCATTTGTATTGTCGTTTTTGCCTCAGGCAACAGTTCTGTATACTGTTAATGGCCGAGTGATTGCCAGACCTTGCTTTGTTTATGTCTATGTTATGTTATGTTATGTTATGTTATGTTATGTTATGTTATGTTATGTTATGTTATGTTATGCTACGTTATGTTATGTTATGCTAAGTTATGCTATGTTACGTTTAAATGGACTAAATATCACCCAAATGCAAGGATACTCTGAACATTACAATATGTTTGTACGACAAACTGTATATTTAACATTTCAGTAAGTTCTTGGTAACTGTGTTACAGATATTGCTGGCTTCACACTCAGAAGATGTTTTTTCCCCTTGTTTCAAAAGTTCTGGGTCCATACCACCTCTCAGGTTAAGCCTACGTCCCCTTAACTAAACAAATGTTAGAGCAGCTGGAAATTTTAATCCACACTCAGCTTTGCACTTACAGGAACAAAACTGCTCTCGTCACCCACAACAGTCAGACCAGGTTGTATTTTAAGACCTGGATGTGGAGCATATGCACACAGACATGATAGTTACAGACAAGCAGGGCTCAGGCATTTAGAGTATTTTATGGACGAAAAAAGGTTACCATAAACAAAAAAACAGCATTTTTTTTCAGTATTCACTCAGACTCACTGATGGTTATTCATATTTTTTCTGACAAAGAGAGATCCGCACACACACACACACACACACACACACACACACACACCTGGATTAATGCGGTGTATCCAGCTGTCTCTGGCGGCTTTAGGAAATTAAAAGGCTGTGTAGAGAGGCTTTAGAACAGCTAGAGAAGCTTCACTTTGCTGCATTACCATGATTCTACCACACAAAACCCACCAAAGCCCCTCATAATCTGTTTAGCTAATCCTGCGCTCATTTCATAAACAACCGTAAAGAGGGAAGGCGAAAAGTGAAGTTTTTTGGAACCAGAGGGAAGAAGAGCAGAGAACTAGGGGGATCTGAGTTTTAGATGAGACCCTGTTTGTCACGGGCCTACAAAACTTTTCAACCCTATCAGCGGCTTATCAACATCAAGAGCAAATATTGCAAAACAGCTCATAAAGAGAGAGAGAGAGAGAGAGAGAAGGATGGGGCGGGGCAGGGCAGGGCAGGGCAGGGCAGGGCAGGGTGGGAGGCGGGGAAGTCTAGCCGTGTGTATAAACTGAATAGAGTAGAGCTGACTAATACGACTGAGTGTTACTACAGCTGAAGTCCAGGATGGTTTGAGTGTGTGTTGATGTGTGTGTGTGTGTGTGTGTATGTGTGTGTGTGTGTGTGTGTGTGTTTATGTCATGCTCTACAGACAGGTATCTACCAATGACATCAACCATAAGGTGAGTTTAAGTGGGAGGGGAACACTGCTAAACACACATACAAACTGGGAAGAGGAAAAGAAAGAGGAGGAGAGAAGAGAGACAAATTCATAAGAATGCATTCATGTTTATGAAGACATTAAAACATATGCAATCATGAGAGCATACAACACTATCTCTCTGTCTCACGCACACGCACTCACACACACACACACACACACACACACCAAGAGAGTGGAAAGAGTACATTTGCTCGATAGATAGCTGAATACATACATACATCAATATTTGCAGTGTGTGATGTGCACACACTATGAGCTGTGCGTGTTTCAGTGTGTATATATGTACATGTGTCAGGATGTATATACGTGTGTGTGTGTGTGCGTGTGTGTGTACTGACTGAAAACATGGCTGCAGATTAAAGAAATCCTATCTTGATTGCCATATTGTTCAATTCCACTGTAATCTTCACATTTGTTGAGTTTCTCTAGTTGAGAAGCTTTGAAAAGCCATAGCACTAGCTTAGCTGAAAACTCATGGGAATATTTTTACACTGTATGGCTGAAATCCACCTCACACCACAAAATCCCCTTTTCAGGAGAGTACGGACAGTCTCTAACCCGCTCTGGTTTATCTTCTTTCACACTTGTGTCAGGAGGAATTTACAGACAGCGTATTTATGATAAATACATGAACAAACAGCAAAATGATATTACACATACACAGGCATGGAAACATGGAACGTATAGAATACGCAAGCCTGTACAACACACACACACACACACACACACACACACACACTCTAGCTGTGGGTTGGCTGAGGTTTGTAGCCTTGTTGTGTTTGTGTGTGAGGTTATGTGTGTTTAAGTTTGATAAACAGCTTTTTTTATGATACATTCTTGAAATTCTTGTATTTCTTTAAACGTGCAGTAGGATGTGTTTTGGGGATAGAATTTCAGATATATGCATGAAAAATCCTGAAAACTACAAAGCCAATGGCTTATTTTGGAGCTCTGAAGAAACACTCTAAGCTGTGTCATCAATACAGCAGTAACAGAGTTGTAGAGCACCATAAAGAATTCTCTATGACCTATGACCACTAAAATTGACTCCACTCAAACACTACTACTGTTAGTAGCAGTTCATTAACCCTGCTGGACTACATCAATGACCAAAGTCGTTTGTTTAACCAGAACTTAAATATGTCTCTATATTAACCAAATAAATAAATAAATAAATAAACAAACAAATAAATAAATTAAATAAATTAAACAAAATGGTCATTTCATCACATTTTTACATAGCAGCGGTGTTTGGTCTTCACAATTCTATTTACGCTCTACATTAAAAAGGCTTCGTCAGAAGTGAAATGAAAAGCATTGGGGAGACTGTGAAACAAAGCCCTCTAATGAAGTAATCTTTGAGAATCTCATTAGTCTTTAAGCTTGAAGCCCAGTGCTGCTTTGGAAAGGGCTTAGTAGCTAGCCCATTAACAGCATCTACACCATTAAGAGCACACACTGAGCAGACAACACGTACATTATGTTCACCATTTCAGAGGAAGAGAATAAGAGGCATCTCCGTTGGACTTTTAAACCTGCTTCCATCAGCCTTTATTTTCCTTTCAGTCCCAAAGACCCACGCACTTCATACCAACCGTTTGTCTAACGACAGAAAATAACAAAAACCCAGCAAGACACACTCTCTCAGACAATCCCCTTTGCTACTTGGGGTATGCTGTGTGTCTCCATTCACTGGCTTAAAGACGCATGTGATAATGAATTAGTGTGGCCGACGCAAACATCACGTTAAGTTTAAACACTTTGTCACACCACAACCACGGATTATGCTACAATAATTTGACCATTAAAAGTTCCCTCTTAGAAAGCAAACAAAAATTCATTATGATAGAAAAGAAATGCTTGGAATGCAACATAATAATCTGTCATTTAGGTAAAAATTATTCAATGGACAAGAAAATTCCTTGAAAGAATAAAAAAAAAAAATGTAGACATAATGACTGAGAAATATCTTGGAATGAGTGAAAATGGAAACATACTGAGCAATAAGTATGTCCAAATGATTTTACTTCATAACAGTGATTAAAACATAATTACTAAATAATAATCTAGGTGAGTTAACTCAAGACAAATGATCTTGAAATAGGTTGAATAGTACGCATGTACAATGGTGGAATGGTTCCTTACAAAGGGAAGGAATTCTTCTTTTTTTTTTTTTCTCTCCCCAGAGCCATGATATACAGTACACACAAATGTTAAAATATCATTTTTGCAGCACTGTGTCTAACAATACATACTCTGCCATCTTGCCTATGCTAATCCATCTCTAACGGTCTGTACAACAGCAATATACCTCCATACAAGCAAAGAAGTGTTCAGAAAGGTGTTGAAAACAGAAATGGAGAGAGAGAGAGAGAGAGAAAGAGAGAGAGAGAGAAAAGAGAGTCTTCTGCTTCTCCCCCACACTCATAACTATCCTCAGCAGGCCCAGAGTTATGGCTGTGAGATGAGTGAAGGTTTTAGCGTGGGTGGGATGCTAACACTAGGATAATGACAGCGTTTTGTCAGCTCTACGCCCAGAGCTTGGTCTCTTGGTACATCAAAGCGCTGGCGTAAATAGCATGATAGCGTGCTGTTAAGGATGCTAACCCACTGGTGCTGAACAGCTAGGCTCTGTTAGCGTGATAGAGAGTGCGTGCTAGAGGGATTTGACCCACTGTAACGTAGAGGGAAATGAGAGTGATTATAACCTGCTTGTTTGAACCCCCCCCCCCCCCCCCCCCGAAAACATCAGTTTGTTTCATTGTGACTTCGACCAAGTCTACAGTACAACACACCTGAAACGTTTGGAGCTCAATAGGTTTCCGTTTTCCTAGGACGTGTGAAAGATGTTTGTGCAGGAATGCGGAAACCACTGAAACATACTGAATAGACAATGGAAGGAGATTGCTCCTGTTTTCAGTTTTGTGATTAGTAATATATTAAAATGTCAGTAGTGAAAATTCATACCATCTGCGCACACACAAACACACACACACACTAAATAAATTCACAGAGGTGATGGGAGATGTGTAATGTTGCCGTGCATGCAGATTGGCCGGCCGTCAACACAAACACCACTGGCAGTGTTCATGGGTGGGAAGATGACAGGGGATCATCTCCATGTCGCTGCAAGAGCAACTTCCCACTGGTCAGTCAGGGTGGCAGATTAGTGGTGGGTGGATCTGGAAAGCACAGCGGGAACCTCCGCAAGTGCTCCGGGGAAATACTCTGTGGTTTGGTGGAGAGTGGCCGGCAAAGCCACTTCAATATGGGGCAACGTGTGATAGTCTACGTCCTTCCAGCGTGGAAGTTAAAAAAGTGACAGGCAATAGAAATATGAGGGAACTGGTTGCCACTAAATTGTGATAAAAAGGGGATAAAATTATTAAAAAATAATAATAAATCTCCGCGCCATACACTCAGAGACAATTACAATACCCGTTGTGTCAAACATAAAATTTTGAGAGGAGCCCGGAAAACTATTACTCATTCCTCAGACCTGTCGGCTGCCGTGAAATAGGATTGTTTTCTTGCTGTTTGTTTGTGTGTGTGTGTGTGAGTGTACTGTTGCGTGCATGTGTGTTTACGTGCACTGAGCTGATACCTGAAGTGGGAAAGCACTTAAAAACAACAAAAACCAGAAGAAAAAAAAAAAAAAAACGTGATCGTTCTGCCTCATGGTTTGAAATGCCCAATTAGATCTCTGACAAAAACAAGAGCACACACTATATGCAGGTTGTAATTTAAGGCTGCACAGTGAGAGAGATAACATGGAAAAACATCACATCTAAACCCTATTACTCCATTACTTACTAATCACTATCAAACTGTCTGCCACAGGCGTTCCATACAGCAGCAAAATAATGAGATGTGCCTGAGTGAAAATTCCAGTTATTTGTGCGGTTGACTTAATATAATTTTGTTCTTGACACATAAACAGGAGACTTTAACAGCATGACTCAATGGAAAATTGATAAACAGGAACTGTCAGCCTCATGTAGCTAATTTGGCTTTTTTAACTGTTGTTCAGGAACCCAAGTTTTTAAATTTGTAAAATTTACTCGTTTTCATCTATATGGATTAGTGGAATAGTTGTAATGAGATAAGCTCAAACGAACCAAAGAACGACCAAGGGCGGTCATAGAAAAATGTGGCTACGGTCAAACGTTGCTTGACTTCCGACCTTTAAACAACAACGTGTGTCTGAGTCTCAGAAGTTATGCTCAGATACTACATCAAACCTATGGTAAGCCTACAGTCATAAATGTAATCTTTTGACCCTTGGTTAGACTGCACTCCTCATAAAACTCAATGTACAGGGTGTTTTGTCAATGTAAATCTCACTGTCTGCTTACTTTCTAAAGATAAATATTGGCTGAGTTTAAATGAAAATCATCTCTATACCCTATTTACAAACATAAGGTTTGTGTTTGCCATGTTGTTTGCTCAGAGAAACATAAAACTGAGTGAGCCAGTCAACCACATGTCCCAAAGGAAGCTGTGCAGCTTTACTATGATGTACCAAAGGATGCCATGTAACTTACTATGATGTCACAAAGGCAGCCATGTAAGTTACTATGACATCACAAAGCTATGCAGCAAAACATGCTAGAGATCTTATTGTCTGACCTCTTAAAAGCTCCTTCACTGAAATCTCTTTGCTTTGATTTTGTTTTTCTTTTCTGGGGAAGACAAAAATCCTGTCCACTGCTACACAGCAAACTGCTCTGACACCCTCTACCCACACACTCTTATTTACACACACACACACACACACACACACACACATACCAGACACATTCTTTACTGCCTTACTACTTAGCCTGTGCTTGCTGGGCTGATGTGCACTGCAGTGTTCCACACTTGCCAGGCTGAGATACTGCATGTGTGTGGCACCGCAGTGTTCCACATTTGCCAGGCTGAGATACTGTGTGTGTGTGGCACCGCAGTGTTCCACATTTGCCAGGCTGAGATACTGTGTGTGTGTGTGTGTGTGTGTGTGTGTGTGTGTGTGTGTGTGTGACACTGCAGTGTTCCACAGTTGCCAGGCTGAGATACTGTGTGTGTGTGTGTGTGTGTGTGTGTGACACTGCAGTGTTCCACAGTTGCCAGGGTGAGATACTGTGTGTGTGTGTGTCACTGCAGTGTTCCACACTTGCCAGGCTGAGATACTCTGTGAGTGTGTGTGTGTGTGTGTGTGTGTGTGTGTGTGTGTGTGTGTGTGTGTGTATATTTGTGACACGGCAGTGTTCCACAGTTGCCAAGGTAAGAAACTGTGTGTGTGTGTGTGACACTGCAGTGTTCCACAGTTGCCAGGGTGAGATACAGTGTGTGAGGCACTGCAGTGTTCCACTGTTTCCAGGGTGAGATACAGTGTGTGAGGCACTGCAGTGTTCCACTGTTGCCAGGGTGAGATACAGTGTGTGAGGCACTGCAGTGTTCCACTGTTTCCAGGGTGAGATACAGTGTGTGAGGCACTGCAGTGTTCCACAGTTGCCAGGGTGAGATACAGTGTGTGAGGCACTGCAGTGTTCCACTGTTTCCAGGGTGAGATACTGTGTGTGTGTGTGGCACTGCAGTGTTCCACAGTTGCCAGGGTGAGATACTGTGTGTGTGTGTCACTGCAGTGTTCCACACTTGCCAGGCTGAGATACTGTGTGTGTGTGGCACTGCAGTGTTCCACAGTTGCCAGGGTGAGATACTGTGTGTGTGTGGCACTGCAGTGGTGGCACCCAGAGCAAGGCTTATGCTGAGCCCTGTACACACACACACACACACACACACACACACACGGCATGTGTATATCCACCACAGCACAGGGGACATACCTCAACATTATTCAATGTGAAGAGAGAGTACATTATTCCATGCAAATAATGCTGACAAGTCACCAGCCCACAACTACAAGCAAATAAGAAAAGAAAAGAAAAGAAAGGAAAAGAAAAGACATGTCTCACAAAACACAATGCTAAACAAATACCTCTTTGGAGTGCAATGGTTTAAAAAGAGGGGGGGGGGGGGGGGGGCATCGAGGTTAATATCATCGCCTTACCGACCCCATCACATCTTGCAAAATTTGCAGATGGAGGCAAAAAAAACACAAAAAAGAGAGAGAGAGAGTGAGAGAGGGAAAAAATGGAGAGGGAGGAGAAGAGCGGAAGCAATTAAAAGATGGGGTCAGAGAGCAGAGGGTTGGAGAGAAAAGTGATTAATACACCTTTCTCTAAAAGAGCACTCAGAGGAAGAGAAGCAAGAGATAACAGAGGGAGGGCAGTTCCTCTGAGACAAACCTTCTCTCTCTCTCTCTCTCTCTCTCTCTGCCTCTCCCTGTCTGTCTCCCCACCCCTATCTGTCTGTTTTTATCTGAGCTGCCCTGACTATAGTTAGCGGGCATTCGTGTGTGTTTGTGTGACAGCACTGGACACATCAATGAAAAAAAGGTAGACCCATAACTGACAACTAGGGGGCAGCAGATAGGCTTCAGGTCCCTATCCATTGTATATGCATACAGTGGGAGAAACTGTATATTCTCTCATATGTATTTACATGTATGGGCTGAGGTTAAGATTACATCCACTATAAAGCTCTGTTTAATGACAGAAAAGGAAACATTATACTAAATGACTGCCTCTCACTGACTGTAAGAACACACACACACACACAAACACACACACACAGATATAGCAATCATACCTTCAATTCAAATGTCAAGCGCAGCCTCATTAAAGCAAGCTCACTTGCAGAGAGAGAGAGAGAGAGAGAGAGAGAGAAGGGGGAGAGAGAGAGAGAGGGAGAGAGAGAGAGAGAGAGAGAGAGAGAGAGAGAGAGATGGAAAATCAGTCATTCCTGCCCTCAGACAAAAGCAGGAGAATCATGTTGAGTGCTATGAGAGCTGACTGCTGCCCCTGTCCATAACAGACCACAGGTGCCTGGGTCACATGCTTTAGGCCAGTAAGAGACTAGCAAATTATAGGGTCTGATACAAAAAAAAAAAAAAAAATCTTTTCACTTTATCAAGTTCACTATCCGCTTTTAGTCTGAATTGCCTAAATACCAAACCAAACGATGTTGAGAATAAAGTGGAAAAAAAGAGAATTGTTTCAGAATTATGAATAATTGAGAGTCACATTTGAACAGCTGATTGAATGATTTGCATTTCATTATAAATTCATGTTTCCATCAATACAACTGGACAACGTAAATAACAACAACAAACTTTGAATGCCAAGGCAAATGTCACGCATGTATAATACATTAACCTCACAGAGGTTTTCCCAAAATAAATAAATAAATAAAAAAGAGGAAGAAAAGCAAATTCAGCTGGATATTATGACAGAAAAGAGATTAAGCTTCTACAGTTAGCATCTGTGTGAAGTTACTGCAGAGTGTAGCTGCCTCTGACTCATACACCTGAATAGAACACACACACACACACACACACACACAAACACACACACATTGGTGTTTAAACTGTTACGAGTCTGCCTGACATCAACATACTGCCTGTATTAGAGGTTAGTGAAGACTAAATCATAATTTCGAGACCTGTTTGCATTCTAAACTTTTTTTTTTTTTTTAACCAGAAAATGGTGATTTCTGTCACACTCTGGGCTCCTAAAAATACTGGGATGGCTTTGTCGTTCAGTTAGAGTACATATGTGCTCTTACAAATCTCTAAGATCTTTTCAACGCTCCTGCATGCACTCAGTGATGTACCAGAGCTATCTCACTCCTGTATTCTCTCTCTGTTCTTGTCTCTCTGTCGATGTCTCTCTGCACAGCTGGCTACCGTGCCCATCCTCAGGTGACATTATCATGAAGTGGGGCTCTATTTTAGCCAACATAAATATCCAAGTAGATTCAGGCTTTGTCAGAGAGACTGAAGATGAGTGACAGGTAGTTTATCTGTGATAAAGGATAGAATTAAGCTGTGAAAAGGTAGAGAGAGAGATGCGCCAACTTACCACTCCCTGTAAAGCTTGTAATCATTGCTTTGTGTATCTTTTCCTTCGTAGCATCTCCTTCTCTCTACGTCTACAGATATCTATGTGTGTGCGTGTGTGTGTGTGTGTGTGTGTGTGTGTGTTCATGTGAGTGTGAAGTAAGGATGCAGTGTCAAAAGTGTGGTGATCATGACTGTCACACACACACACACACACACACAAACTTGTCTAGGAAACACAATCCTCTTCAACATGCAGAAAAATGAAACTGTTCAGTATTTTAAGCTGTCGTGGATTGCAGAGAGAGAGAGAGAGAGAGAGAGAGAGAGAGAGTCTGTTATATTAATATGTAGTCTAGAGCTTTATCTGGTTTATCTGGTTACAGCGGTGCATCTCTTAAAAGTAAGTGAAAGATTTTATGATGAATAGAATGGAGAAGAGTGATGATCATACAGCTCTCCATGATGTCTGAATTTATATTTAAAAGTCTTTCCAACATTGCTCATTCAGTTAATACTCATCTATTCAAAATCTTCTCCACAGATACACATACACACACACACACACACACACACACACACACAATCATGCACAGACTCATATAGACCACCTGATTGGAAAATAAATTCCTCTGTGAAGACCCTGCTGTGAAGGCAATAGGTACAAGGCAGGGCCACTCTTCATCTCTGACTGAGGCACTAAACAAGGGAGAGGACAGATACACACACACACACACACACACACACACACACACACATATACACACACGGGAATTTGTTTTTGAGGAGGTGGAGTAAGGGGTTTTATTCCATCCATGTTATTCTGATTGAGGCCTGACGTCTCACTGCAAACCACTGTGGAAAAATACTGTGGAATAAGAGAGACATCCTGGTTCAGCACAACTTGGCTTTTGGGGAAATGGGGAGAAAGTCAAAGAGAGATAAAGAGAGAGAGAGAGAGAGAGAGAGAGAGAGAGAAGGCAGGAGAGGCAAGGATGGGAAGTGGGGGCACATACAAGAGAGGGGTAGAGTTATACAGAGTTTCTCCTCCGCTCAGCATAATGAAGCATTTTACGGGCAGTTTTCATGGGACAGTAATCAAAGAGCTGAAAATGAGAAAACGCTGGAATAATTTGTCGCTCTCATTACAGCTCAGCTTATAGAGCTGGGTCTCCAAGGAGACCATCGGAGATTGCTCTCCTCTTTCTTCCTCTCTCTCTCTCTTTTTTGTCACTTGCTCTCTCTCTCTCTCTCTCTCTCTCTTTTTTTCCCTTCCTGGCAGAGCTTGTACTCCTCTCTCTCTCTCTCTCTCTCTCTCCCTCTCTCTCTTTCACACATACAGACACACACACACACACACACACACTTCCACAGTCCTGTTTATCCAGCACTTTTTGGGGCTGAATTAGCGTGTATGCATTTTTAATTGATCAAATGGCAGTATGCATTAGGGAGCTTGTATTATTATTTCATGGGGAAACTAAACTTCATACAAGTTTCTAAAGTTAGCTTGAAAATACACTTGTGGTTTTTACAGTAAAACAAGCATATAGTCTTCCTCTAATGGGGAAATGCTTTATTTACTGAGATGAGACTGCTGTGTGTGGATTAGATAAAGTTGAGTTGTGTGATGTACTCCATCTGAAAAGTAGCAGTGAGTATTTGCTATGAATTCTTGGAGGATGTGAAAGTGTGTGTGTGTGTGTGTGTGTGTGTGTGTGGATGCAAGCATGTGCGTACAGAAACTGAAATCACATCCAGATGCAGCTGTTTTTTGTAAACTGGATGGTAACTGGTGGGAGCTGAGAGTAAATCTTGTTCTCTGGGCCTCGGTTCTCACTCTTGGCTAAACATCATTCAGTATCAATACAACTCCTCTACTCCCCGGGTTTAACGAAGACAATATTTGCTGTGAGGTTTTTTTTTTATTTTTCTCACACAACCTCCACTTTCTTTGGTAGTTTAGTTTTGGCCATAGAGTTTATCTTTGAGCTGCAAAGCTGAAATACAAGAGTCTTTGTGTATGTGTGTGTGTGTGTGTGTGTGTGTGTGGGTGTTCTGGGTGTCAGTTTTGATGTAAATGCATTTGGGCACAGTTCCAGAGCCATGGTGAATGGTCGATGAAAGGAGAAGACCAGAGGAGCCATGGCTGGCCTGTGATTCCCATCAAACAGAAATGTGAACGTCTGCAGTTCACTTCAGAGAGTCACAGAGACAAAGAAACAGAGAGAGAGAGAGAACTTGCTGTTGAGATCACACACTTTGGCTTCTAGTACACTTTTATTTCTTTCTCTCTTTCTCTCTATCTCTCTCTCTCTCTCTCTCTCTCTCTCTCTCTCTGTGACTTTAAAAGCTGAAATAGTGTCATCTTGTTTCTTTTAAGGCAGAAAATTGAATTTCCATTTGGCCACTGAACTAAGGATCAGGGCAATGGAAACAAGCACAATACAGGTTTGACTCGGTGTGTGTGTGTATGTGTGTCTGTGTGTGTGTGTGTGTGTGTGTGTGTGTGTGTGTGAGAGAGAGAGAGAGAGAGAGCAACTGTGTCTACTATCACAGACATTTGATGCCTCCCTCTGATAATGCCAAAAAGAAGCAGGGGAGAAAAGGGGGAGGGTTTGATGTCTCTACCACACTACCTCAGTAAAATGGAGGCAAGGCCAGCCAACAATGTCCCTCTTAGACAACCCCCTCAATATCTCTCCCTCAGTCTGTAGGTTTGTTTATATAATTAACAGATATGTAAACTAAATCACGCAGAAAGAAAGAAAGAAAGAAAGAAAGAAAGAAAGAAAGAATAGTGTATGACACTAAGCATATAGGGAGGGGAGGATGAATAGATTGTCTTTTCATTTCTACACATTACTCTTCAGTACAACGACATCACAGGATGCAGCCCTGAAAATGACATGAGATGACAATGAAGACAATGAAATCGACAGTCATAATCACCACACCTTGACACTGAAGCCTTACTTCACTTACACACACACACACACACACACGCGCGTGCGCGCGCACACACTCACACACACACACACACACACACACACACACATACAATTACATGAGCTGTACTTTGGCATTTAGTGAGGCAGTATGTTGCTAATTGCTATGGTGTTGACTGGACAGAGATAATGTTGGCTAGGACAGTGGAATCAATAGAGTCTCTAACAGAGTCTCGAAATGTTGACAAGAGGCCATTTTACACTCTTGCCTGGCTCCCGGTGTCTGGGACACACTTACACACACACACACACACACACACACACACACACACACACACTAATACTATGAAACCCAATACTTCTGTAGAGAGAGAAAATGCATGCATGTGTGTGTGTGTGTGTGTTATAATTTATTTAAAAAACATTTCTGGTATATTGAGAAAAGAAAAGACAGTTCTATCTCTAAAACTAAATGAAGCACTTAGTGATTTTCTAAAATAATTTCCTGAGAGAGGTAGCATATGAGAGCTGATTCAGCACACACAGGGTAAGGATCAAACACACAAAAACACACACAGACACATTCCATAACACAGGAAACAAGTGTGTATGTGTGTGTGTGTGTGAGAGAGAGAGAGAGAGAGAGAGAGAGAGAGAGAGAGAGACACACACTGTTTCTATGCATGTGTGTCAGCTGGGTGTGTGCCTTCGTGTGCATGTATGTGTATTTTCGTGTGTGTGTGTGCATTTCAGTGTGCTGTTTGGACACGCATGCTGTCAGGCCTCATTCACAAAGGGTCTGGCTTCATGATCCAGGATCCCCTCAATCCAGTCATCTCTACTCTGACATCATTAACTCAGAATGTGTGTCTCTGACACTGAGACTGGAGCTTTATTACTAGGCTGTTTGCTGTGGATCAGAGCGGAGCCAAGAGTCTGTAATCCAGGCCATAGCTCCTGGTACCAGTCTCTCTCTCTCTCCTCCACCTGTAATTACATTCCCATTAAAGAAGAGAGAGCAGAGACGAAGAGCATCATCACTCATCGGATCACGGACATAAGACATATCATCTCTCTCTCTCTCTTTCTCTTTCTCTCTCTCTCTCTCTCTCTCTTTCTCTCTCTCTCTCTGTCTCTCTCTCTTTCTCCCCCGTGTGTGTTTGTATAATCTGCATATGCATGACATCTGCATGAGTGTGTATGTGTGTGTGTGTGAGACTGTCTGCCAGTACTGTCTCTAATTTAATATGCCATATGCATCTTCTCTTCCATCTTTCTTCCTCAGTCTGTTACCCATCACTGTCTTTCTCTCACACACACAACAGCCCTGAGATGTGCATCAGGTTAGGGAGGAAAGAAAGAAAAAAAAAGAAGTTTAAAAACAAGTGTTCCTTTGATAATCTTTTATTAATTTACCCTGTCTGGGTGCTTCACACACCTGAAAAACTTTTGGAGCCAAACCAGACTTTGGTTTCAAACATATTCCCTCCTAGTTGTTAACCACTTCAGTATACACACACATACACTCGTACAGACACACTACGAAAAACATAAAAGACAAAAGGGGAAAGAGATAAAAGAGGTCAGGAGATGATTAAAATGTAAATAAGGACATACACTGTTCTCTTCAAGGCTTTATCTTTAGCTTTACCCTGTGTGAGGAGAAGAAAGAGAGAGGACGGATAGGAATGGGCCTCATTACCAGGTTTTCTTTGCCACTCTTTCATGATGGAAGGAGTATTTTTTTGTCTTTTGCACGTATACATGCGTGCAAGCACACACACACACACACACACACACACACACACACACACAAGCTATCATGCACAACCTCAAAGAAACAACAGACAAAGAGAGAACGATGAAGAGGGGAGAGGAGACATCTTCTCATCAAAAGCAATCATATGTTCACAGGGAAAACCTTCCTGCTAATTCATTTTCACAGATGATGTGCGTGTACTTCACATCTCGTGGTGATCTAATAAAACATCTATCTATCTATCTATCTATCTATCTATCTATCTATCTATCTATCTATCTATCTATCTATCTATCTATCTATCTGTCTGTCTATCTATCTATCTATCTTCCTTTCCACCTGTCAATCTGTCTGTCAATCTCTTTGTCAGTCTCTGTGTACAGTTAACAGGGGATTGACTTGATCAGTGCTGTTCAACCACATTAGTGGACATAAGCGGACAATGTGTCACATAAGAGAACAAAACAAGACTCATCATTTAGGTCCAACACACATTGTATGTAACAACACACATACAGAGCTAAAATCTCACCCAACAATCAGGGTAAGTCACTGCCTGATGGCATGAATCACTGCCTCTCTCTCTCTCTCTCTCTCTCTCTCTCTCTCTCAAATCAGCAGTTCTGGCTGCAAAAGAACTGCACTCAGACAGACAGCTAGGCTCTGAGCACCAAAACAAAACCTCATTAATCTTCAACTATCTTCTGCATCTAAGCGACATACACACACACACACACACACACACACACACACACGCACACACACATCCATACACACACGCATGCACACACACACACACACGCACACACACACACAACCACACACACACACACTCACACAACCACACACACACTCACACCCAGAACCATAAAAAGAAAAGGAAAAAACTCTTTTCTGTGTTTTCTGTTCATAAGTGAGAAAAGCTGACATTAGATAGGTAAAGAGAAAGAAAGAACATGAACACTGTTTTCCATCCTTTACACTCTCTGTCTCACTCTTGCCTGCAAGATGAACAAATGACTGTGGAAAGGTTTTAATAGGTGAACTGTGTACAATCTTGCCTTGTTTCTGCTTCAACTTTGTTGATGTAAACTGTCAGAAGAAAGAAAGGGAGAGAGTGCAAACGAGAGAAAAACGACGCTTGCTCTGCTGTGCCTTCTTCTACTGTTTTGTTTTTTGCCACTCTCTCTCTCTCTCTCTCTCTCTCTCTCATTCTTTCTCTCCCTTGCTCTATTTTTTGTTTTTGTCATGTCTTTGAAGAGCTCACTTTGTTCAACAGAGCAATTATATTATCAGTGGGCAGACGATTTGTTTGACAGCGTTTCCAGGGGGAAGTGTGAGCAAT
>NC_044497.1:36290000-36375000 GCF_902362185.1 Chanos chanos
TGCTATTTTTTTTTTTTTTTTTTTTGCTATCAGTAATAAGCTTAGGAAAGAGAAACACTGGAAGTGGAGAAAGTAAAGGACAGTCCAGCAAAACTTTTTTTTGTTTGTTTTGTTTTGTTTTCATGCTAGATTGAGTGCAAAGGTTAAACCCACAGAATGTCAGATTACATACGGACTAAAATGGATGAAATCCTATATGGAAAACACAACGCTACAGGAATGTTTGATTTTACCACTTTTTCCAAAATAGGTAGGAGTTAGAAATTGAAAAAAAAAATGTTTTGCTGTTTTGCATGGAGAAAATACTGGATCTACAATTTGTTTTGGAAGTACTGTCAGTGTTTACATTTGTCAGTACGAAAAAACAAACAAACAAACAAAAAAAACGTATGAGGTCAAATGCAGGGGGCACTCTGTATGTAAACACAGACCACTGAAGCGAAACAGAATGGAAGAGCGTCTCTCTCTCTCTCTCTCTCTCTCTCACTTTCTCTGCACGTTTGGAGAAGGAGAGCACCCACTTGGGCCATTTCTGTTTGTTTTCTCTGTTAATTTAGCTCTTACTGTAAATGGAAACTTAGCCAAATCAAACATGTCTTTATTTGGTTATAAGGACGACAAAGTTTAGTTGGTTGCTGGGAGATTTTCATGTATACACAAACAGGAAAATCATGCTTGCAGAATTTTTGAGGAGTAAAAATGCTGATGTTTTCTTTCCGCTAGAAACATATTGTGATAAGGAGAATGAAAATGCAGTGGGAAAAGCAATATATTCCATCCTGTGCTTCAAATGCAACTGAGGGGGCTTGAGGTATTTAAAATGTTATTACATGTTTCTTTTTTTGTGTGTGTGTGAAAATGTTGCTGTTTTGTTTGCAGAAATTACATCTATCTATCTATCTATCTATCTATCTATCTATCTATCTATCTATCTATCTATCTATCTTTCTCTCTCTCTCTCTCTCTCTCTCTCTCTCTCTCTCTATATATATATATATATATATATATATATATATATACATATATTAAAGTTGTAACGGTTCTGAAACCGAGACCGAAACTTAAACATCCATGGTCCGCTGTTGCGGTTCCCCCAACCCCAACCCGCTGCCACAGGTGCAGTTGCAGCCTGTTTACCTCTCATTATGTTAGTAATATAACAAAACTCATTTTCATTTCACAGTTAACACTATCAAATGAAATCAAGAAATGATTACTCTATTTAAAGTTAGGGCAAGCTGTATATTTTTAGGGGTGTAACAGTACACCTTTTGGTACAGGACGTTCGGTTCGGCGCGCGTTGTGATCCAAGTGAATACAGTCCAGCTATAGTCTACAAACATTTCGTGCATAACTTTTTTATGCTCTGATCAGCAGTCAACTGAAACGTTAGCGAATAATGCGATACATGAAAAGATACTCTTCTACATTTCTATATGTGGAACTAAAATTAAAAACTCAGTTTCCTCTCCAATTCCATAACGGAGCTGTAACTTAGCAACTGAATTAGCACATGTTCAATGATGCAGCCTCGTAAGTTTGGCGACCGCAAAACTAGAGCTTGAGGACCCTCCCGTATCCTTCAGGTCTCCTGTCTGGGAACATTTTGGTTTTCCAGTGAACTACAGTAGCAATGGGCAAAGACAAGTGGATAAGATGAAGGCAGCGTGCCAGCATTGTTCAACTGAAATCGGGTATGTTGCTAGCAGTGTGTCGAACATGATTACTCATTTTAGACGGCATCATTCAAATTACCGGTACAGGGAAAAAACAGAGTTGAGTGCAAACTGAAAATTATGGCCAGTTTACAACTGTTTACAAGTTTGTACAAATTTATAGGATTACAAGTAAATTCATAATAAATTAAAAGAAAATTGATGTTTTCGATGTCTCTTTTCACTGTACCGAAACCATACCGAACTGTGACTTCAAAACCGAGGTACGTACCGAACCGTGACTTTTGCGTGCTGTTACACCCGTAATATATATGTTTGTATAATGATAATCTTGTTCAGTGGTGACAAAAGACAAAAAGAGGGGTTTTTGTCAGCAGTACACAGCTCATGCAATTTCAGTTGTAAAGGAGAATACCCATGAACATTTGAGGGTGACTGGTATGACTGAAAAATCAAATGATTAACAAAAATAAGGTTTGGCAGTAATCTGACTGCCTCTATGCCATGGCACAGTTGCACAGTACTTTGGTTGTGGATATGCAGAGGAAGCCAGTGCCAGACTCCAGTCCTTTATTTACCAGAAATACTGGAAAAGTTACTGGTGAATTTTTTGGGGTCAGTTATGTATTTTGCTCAACTTGAATTTCTATGAAGCTCAGCAAAATTGTTTATTTGGTTGATCAGAAGAACAAGATGAAAGAGGGAAGTTTATTAATCTTGAACTTGATGATGACATGTTTGGTGTTTTATAAGGCTAAGAACTGAATATGCCTTTTTTAACGATAACTCAGAGACTGACAAACTTTTTTTTCTTTCCCCCTTCTTTCTTTCTTTTTTGGGATACAGGGGCGAGAAGGTGTTTCATGTGCTTTGTACCATGAGGAAGAATTGGTTAAATTCTCTCTCTCTCTCTCTCTCTCTCTCTCTCTCTCTCTCTCTTTCTCTCTCGTACATGGGTTTTTAAAATCAGAATGCAAATCCTTCTGCCAGATATTGAGAAGAGCCGATAGCAGACAGACATCTGTAGACACAATGCTTAGCACCCCCCTCCCTTTAGCCTCACACACGAACACACACAAACACACACACACGCACGCACGCACACACACACACACACACACATACATACACAGACCGTACACTGACATTCGCCTCCCCACGCCAGTCAGACAAATGTCAACACATCAAATGCTCACCCCCATCAGACAGCCTTTAGGAAGCACACGTGCACAGCTATGTCAGATAAAACTGAGAGGCTGTACACACACACACACACACACACACACTCACAAGAACACACACCCAAGGATGAAGGCAGCCATACCCTTGCTGACACATAATTTACTGTTACAAACTCACACACTTAAGCAGACACTGCACTGATGGTAGTTATTAATTACTAGTTAATTAGTGTCACTTTGCCCCTGTATGACACAGGAGGAACTGTGCTATTAAGTTCTGTATAATACTGGCTATAATGCACAGGAGTTCAGAGATTATATGTGGATGATTGTATTTGCTCTGTGCAGTTCCTTCCTCACTTTTATTTTCTCTCACTGTCTTCTTTTTTTCCACCGTGCATGCACAATCACACAGGCTCTGTCCTCCTCGCACTTTGTCTGCTCCACGCAGCACAAATCTGAGACATGCAGAATCAAAGTAATGAACCACACACAGAAAGAAAAAGAAAGAGGGAGAGAGAGAGAGAAAGCAAGTCTAATGAAGCACACAGTGAACTGGGTAAGCCATCAATCACAGGCTGACAGGAGACAAAAGAGGAAAGAAAAGACAGCTTCTCTGATGGCAATAAGAGGAATAAAGAGAAGAGCTTAAATCACATTCCTGCAAAAGCATAAGAGAGAGCGAAAGAAAGAAAGAAAGAAAGAAAGAAAGAAAGAAAGAAAGAAAGAAAGAAAGTAAGTTCAAATTTTCCAAAAAATTGTGGAACCAATTTTTTTTCCCTTCTGCTTTCTCTCTGAAAACTCGTTAATCTTTTATACTTTAATAAGTCAATATTGGAGATGACATTTCAGCAAAGATAGAAAATAGAGCCTGGTCACCATGGCTGCCAAAACATGGTGACGATTCCAGGGAGGAATGGAGAGATGAAGAAGAAAAAAGAATCTGAGCTTTTCTTTGCAGAAAATAACAGAAAACTATCATTTCCCAAAACTCCCATTAAAGTCAAGCCAATCTTCTCCAGACCTTCAGAGTGATTTTTTTTCTTTTTTTAGCTCTTCTCTTCTTCATGTGGTCTTGGTGTTGAAGTTCTCACCCACAATCATGACTGAATACTCAAATGGTGCATACCTCTCCTCTTCACATCTATTAAGGACTTTGATACAAGTACAGATCAGGTTAGCTGTGGAGAAGACACGTAGCGTCATGCAGAGATACCGAGATGTGTTGTCAACAACACCTTCTGTCCAGATGACTGCGCAAATATGTTGGTTGGTAGACATTCCAAACCAATATTAAATTAACTCTCAGAGTGTCATTTTGAAATTACAAAATCAATACATTAGTATATCAACCATACTCTGAGAACTAAAAAAAAGTTTTGAGAGCACGCTGCTCTCAATGGCACTTGTGTGCTGTTGGAGCCGTGTAGGTGTTCACGACTGTGAAAAAAAAAAACTCTGAAGTCAGCACTGGAAGTTACTGAAGTTACACTGGAAAATCTGGAACAGCTGGGAAGTTGCTGTTTGGCTTTGGGTGGAGTGCAAATATCAGAGCCTGTGTGGTGTAAACTGGTTGATGTAGGAGACAGTCTCTGGGAGCTGAGGAGGGCTCGTATTAGGAGGAGCTGGATTAGCGTCACCTCCTGTGGGTTTTGGGTGAGTAATCTGCTTCAGAGTGGAGAGAGTGGAACTCCCGCTAGCATCTCTCCTGTCTCCTCTCACAGAGCGACAGTCACCACAGGAGGGAGGGGAAAAACGCAGTGTAGGAGTGTTCAAACACAGGTACTAAGAAGAAAAGATCACACACACTCAGTTAATGCCCCACACAGACACACTCTCACGCACGCACACACAAAAAGCTTTTTAAATAATTTCAGTAATTCAGAATAACCACTGAGGCCACATTCAGTCATTTCTGTGTCTGCTATAGCAACTGAGATGGGTGCTGAGAAAACAGAGAGAGAGAGAGAGAGAGTTTGAGTGAGAGAGAGAAATGGGCAGATAAATTTCCCTTCCTTGATGCTATCACTCTAACTCTGACTGTTTATATTTAGTGATTCAAAAGAAATTCAAGAAAGGAGGCACAGACTACAGCTAGAGAAGACTGTCAGCTCATACTGAAAGAGTTTATAATGTGAGTGTGTGTGTATGTGTGTGTGTGTGTCTGTGTTTGGGTGAGGGGGTGCATGTGTGCATATGTGTGTGTGCGCGCGCGTGCGTGTGTCTGTGTGTGTGTGTGTGTGTAGGCCATGGGGAGCCAGCGTTTCCCCCACTTTTGACTTGCTAAAAAATTTGCCTTGATCATAATGCCATCAGAGAAGCTGACCCAGATCAAACTCTCTTTCAGCTCTATCTTTCCCCCTCACACTCTCCCTCTCTCCGTCTCTTCATCCTTTGGCTTCATCAATAGTATGCTAATAAACCAGATCCTCAAATGGGAAGATTTAAAAGCTGACACAGAAGAAAGAAACAGAAAAAGTTCAGCCACAGGATCGAAGCAATACAAATGTCACTTCCCACTCTTTCCTTTACAACATAACCTTTAAAGACACACAAAAAAGACAAAAAAGAAAGAAAAAGGAAAGACTTTAATAGGCCAGCTTTAAGGCAGGACAGACAGAAAACAGAAACAGAGGAGTCAGGGTCAGGAGCACAGGCTACTGTGTGACCCTTGACACTTTGACCTTCCAGCTGAAGCTTTCAGAGGTGCTCCCAGACATGGAGATGGAAGATGAGCAAAAATGTCTTCAAAGACACATAGTCAGTTCACAGTTCTCTATCTCTCTCTCTCTTTCTCTCTCTGTCTTACAAACACACACGCGCACACACACACACACATACCATGATCTGCTCACAGTAGGGGTGTCATATGTGACAGTGGTAGCAATGAAGCAGATCTGATATGCTTGTTTTGCTTTGGGATTATGGCAGAACAGGACTGTAATTTGATAATCTGAGAGTAGATAAACACAGACTATGGACTGTGGTGGCCTAACCCCATGTCTGACTGATCCAGCTGTGTGTGTCTGTGGAAGGTGGCAGATGTCACATGGGTAATTAGAGACCATACAGTCCATATGGTTTAATTTACCGGTTGGATTCAACAAACAGGACACAGAAACATCCTCTCTCTATAAAGAGAAAGATTACGCAAACTGAATGACTCATTTTCACCTCAAATTGACTCTACTGTTTTTAAGCATCCTCACAGCTCATACACATTGGAATGTACAAATAAATATCTCACAGTAATACCACTAATATAAACATGTATATACATCAGTATTCATATTCAGTAAGCAGGTATTAGCGCTCTCTCTCTCTCTCTCTCTCTCTTTCTCTTGCTCTCTCTCTCTCTCTCTCTCTCTCTCTCTCTCACTCTCTCTCTCACACGCATACATATATACACACACACACGTTTATCTAAATAGCATGCTCTACAGAGTCTACGTGTTTAGATTAACAGCCGTCGAGAAAGCCGTGTGTTGTTTAATGCTGCAGTAAACAGGAGGGAAAAAATCTTCCTTCGTTTAGGGTCTTAATGAAGACAGTTGGGAGCTCTCTCACTCACTCACTTAGTATCTAAGCCGTCTATACTAATTAGGGTCGTGGGGGGTGCTGGAGCCTATCCCAGCGCTCATAGGGCGAAAGGCGGGGAAACACCCTGGACTGGTTTCCAGTCCATCGCAGGGCAGACACACAGACAAACACACTCACACACACACACACATTCATACCTAGGGGCAATTTAGTGTCTCCAATTTGCCTAACCTGCATGTCTTTGGACTGTGGGAGGAAACCGGAGCTCCCAGAGGAAACCCACACAGACACAGGGAGAACATGCAAACTCCACCCTGCCCACCCGGCCAGGAATCAAACCCGAGACCTTGATGTAAGGCGACAGCGCTACTCACTGTGCCACTGTGCCGCCCCTGGGAGCTTTCTCTGTAGTGAAACCTTGATAATGCACAAAGTGTGTGATTAGTTTTTATCAAACACTGCTTTATTTCATATGCATGTTACAAAGAGCTCATTCAGCATCTCTTTGACACTGTTTTCTGTAGTCTGAGTGTTAAAAAAACAGTCATTGATACATTGACAGATGGTTCATGAAAGAAAGACAGACAGAAAGAAAGAATAAGGATGCAGATTTTATTGCAGTTAATTATAGTTATCAACAATGTTTCAATAACTGATGAATAAAACAAGTATAAATTGTTTAAGAGGCGTAACCTTTTTTTTTTTTTTTTGTATGCGTCAATAAGAGGCAGCATGACTTTTCTCCTTTGTGAAAAATAACATATTCACATTTCAGCAGCAAGATGTGGAGGTCAATTTTTCTCATCCAGCTTTCATTAGCTCCCTTAGTTCAGTTTGATACCGAGAGTGATTAGAGTAAAAATGTTTAACGTCAACTTCACAACCCCACACTGATCTCTTTCCTCTTTCCACCCTGACTCACTAGTGTGTGTGTGTGTGTGTGTGTGTGTGTGTGTGTGTGTGTGTGTCTGTGTGAGTGTGTGTGTGTGTGTGTGTTGGAGGAATAGTGCTTGTATGGCAATCTACAGTGTTCAGTGTGTGTGCTGGGTCATTACATTGGTACAGTAACAATGTATTACCAGTTAATAATAATAATAGGTAATACATTTATGTTCACCGTTTTGGAAGTCTGTACGGAACAGCTTAACAAGTCTCTGGAAATTACAATTGTGTTTTTATACTTTCCAAATTAAGAAATATTCTCTCTCTCTCTCTCTGTCACTTCACCCTAATTAATAATACTATCAGCATTTTCTTTTTCAAAACAGAAAACTTCCAAAATAATTGTGATATCTGTAAAATGACTCACATCAATAAAATGCCAAGAAGCAGACATAAAGCAAACGACTAAATACTAGATCTTGAGTAATGCTAACTAGAGGGCTAGACAACAAAGAGACACATGAGATGGGGACAGAGGAGGACGAGCGGGAAAAAATATTTACAGTATTGGATTCACTTTCCCGTTACATAACACGATACGGATACTTATGACTTTGACCTCATTTGAAAGGTATTGATTTTACATTTGATGAAAAGGTTGCCATAAAACACGTTAAATGAAATACAAACATCGAATATCTCTGAATAGCTTGTTGCTATGGATACTGTATTAGGAAGGTATTCAGTGACAAGTACTGTGAGAAGCTTTGAAATGTATAAATATCGCTTTTATTAAGACTCTCACACTCATTCTATTCCTCAGAGTGCTCTGGGGACAGAGAGAGACTAAAACTTATTGAACTCCCAGTGAGGGAAGAGAGACAGTTTGCTCGTTGCTTATGGCATGAGTTTGTTAGGTGTGTGTTTGTCCCTTTATTTTTGCCTGGGTATGGGTTTTATATATATGTGTGTGTGTGTGTGTGCGTGTGCGTGTGTCTGTGTGTGTTTGGACAAAGGGGAAGTTGACATAGACAGAGTAAAGTGAAGATACTGAACAGCCCCCCAGAAACGTTATAAACTTTCATCCACAGACCAATCCATATTTTTCTCTTGGCAACAGAAACTAAACAGTAATGGAGTGAAGACATCAAACAGGTGCACTGAACTTTCCTCTGAGTCAGACAAATATTTCAGCCTACAGACGTGGACAAAAACCAGTCACACACACTTTCTGGGGTGGTTCAAAATTTGTGCTCTCTCTCTCTTTCTCTCTCTCTCTCTCTCTCTCTCTCTCACTCCAGTTCATTTTGTTGAATGGACTAATTGTTTGTTCACAATGTCGCCAAAGTATTGCAATAAAATAAAAAATGACAGTAATATAAACTAATGGTCTAAGCCTCTCCCTTTCACTGGCTTAACTGATTTAGCCTCTCTGCTAACAGAGCCGAGCCCACTGAGACCCCAGGGTACCCTTCACATGTATACTCTTCAAAGACTGATAAGCATCAGTATGACATTGTACACAAGTCTCTCCCACTCATTCACTCAGAGAAGAGACTAAAGAAAACAGAGTGACGCCAAAGGAAACTTTTCAAGGTTACATACAGTGCAGTCATACACTCATAAAAGCACCAAGTGGATGACACAGGAACCGCTGTCCTGGGTGAACTGGCAGGAACCGCGACCATGTGACTTGACAGTCGTGTCTCTGTCTCGGGAGATAACAAATAGCAACCGGAGAACCTATAGGAACTGTTGATCAACTGTAAAGATTTCTGATTGGAGCGGTGAACCATAGAGGTACACCGGTTGCCACGGGCAATGTATTTGAATGACAGATGAACTTTAACAAGGACAAAACAAATGATTTGGTGAGGCAATGTATGCCTGTTAAACATAAGTGTAAAAGTCTTTAAGACAGTGAAAAGAGCTCTTTTAGTACATCCTTGGGATGATCATGTCACCTCAGTTTCTATGAGTGTGTTAATACACATCTTGGCATATTTAACAAACATGAACCAGGCACACACACGCTCACACACATGCACCCACACCCACTCACACCCACATACAAAACAGAACTGTAGTGAAGGACAGGCTTTGGCTCTGAAAGAGAGAGAGAGAGAGAGAGAGAGAGAGAGAGAGAGAGAGAGAGAGAGAGAGATTCTTTTCTAACATCATTCAGCTGTGACCTAAGGATCACTAAAACAGTGGAAATCCAGCACAGACAACTGAAAATAAAATTTTCAACTTCACACACACTTACTTAAAAAGAGTATGTGTACATCAGGCAAAACCTCACAGCTAACTGTAGACTCTCTCTCTCTCACATAAACACATACAAAGCTTTTTTTTAATGCTCACAGTCCACTTCAGGTCCTCTCTGGCAACACTTCTTTATTTGGTTGGCATCTTGGTCGAGAACTTTTTCTATTTCATCCCAAGGTACAGGGCACGGGGCAAAGATGGGCCTAATTATTACATTTGGGTCGAACCCTGGGCCACACGTCCCACTCACTGGTCGGTAATTGCTTTATATGGCTGTTGATCTACGAGCAGTGCTGGTGGTACAGTTGAGAGAGAGAAAAAGAGTGGAAGAGAGAGAGTGACATAGAGAGAGAGAGACAGAGAGAGAGAGTTTGTGTTGCTTGGAGAGTTTCTGCCATGCAACACCGCCTGTATGCCAATAAAACAAGCCCCAGTCCAGATGGATTGATGCTCCGATACCCATCACCCCACACTGCTTTAACAAAGAGAAACATCTGAGAACTGGACTTATTAATGCACACACATACACACACACACACACACACACACACACACACACACAGGCATGGAAACACACATATGCCCACAAACAAGCCATTGCAACTCATACAAACACATACACATGAACACTCATCACATCCCCCCCCCCCCCCTCTCTATCACACACACACACATACACACACACACACACACACACACACACACACACACACACACACAAATAGAGAATTCAGTCATCCAAAGGATATTCTGCCTGACTTCAGCGCTTGTTTTCCCATCTCTCTTTCTCTCTCTGGCCATGCGTCAGGACACCACTCCTTTTTTCTTCTTCCCCTTTTTCTTTATGTTTTCTTTTTTATCCGCTGTCATCCCTGCTCCTCTAATTATCTCTGCATTCTCGGGCCAAACTCAGCTTTCTGCTCCACTGAACACCAGCCGCAGAAACCAAGACTCTCAGTTAACAAAGAGACCAAAGAGAGAACACAGTTCAGGGAAAAAAAAAAAAAAAAAACCTTACAGAGGATCATTAAAACATAAACCCTCAGTTACTGCTGTTTGCGTGCTCCGAAATATTCACAGTCTGCTTGAAACTCAAGGAAGAAATATTAACCTTTTTATATCATTACAAAACGGACTCTTTTTAAACAGCTTCAGATGAGGTGTGCCAAAGTTGAATGAATAATTGAGGGAGCTTAAAACAACATTTAGAGCACATGAGGCGAGGCGAGGGGCTGTGAAGATATGAATTATACATTCGGAGCATGCTTTCTTCTGTTGGCTTCGGCTCTAACTGATTTAGTGAATGGGACAGTGTGGAAGAGTGTTGTTTTGTGCTAAAACACGTGTAAGAATACGCTGTTAGTCTCAGGGTTCCTCAGGTACAGGCACCTTCTCTCCAGCGGTCGTACATTCATGTTATAGAGCACAGTTGTTTAAACATACGCATAAATATGGATGGGATCTAATCTCCACCCTAATATTATTCTATGTCATCACCTTAAAAAGTGAAAATGATTTGAAATTTGCTGGATGTAAATATGTTTATTATCAGTTATGTCTTCCTGGCAGTGGGTCTATAATACACTAACACAGGTCTATGGTTTACTGAGTGGGAGAGACAGGTGGAGTTTCAGGCAGAGTTTGGGTTTTCAGAGCAGATTTAACTCTCACCTCTGGGTGTAAAACTCTATCTTCTGACTGATGGATTTATTTAATGGTCTCTGACCCTCTGTGTCAAGCCAAGTGGGCACAGGCTTGGTCTCTCTTGGTGCTCGCTTCAGCAGTGCCAGGCATGGTGCCAGGGACAGCGAAGGGGAGCATGAATAATAGTTTTGGTACATTAAGATTCAAAAGTAGGCCAGAGTCCAAAATCCTGTGTAACCTATTCTCACCAGGGTCCGCATGTGTACACACACACACACGTGTGCGCACATGAATGTGCTCACACACAAATGAGCGTGTGAGTGCTTGCTTCCTTTAATAAGGAGCTTATTAATATTTCATTAAGTAGGAGGAGAAGTAGGGAGACTGAGAGAAAGAGAGTGAGAGAGACAGACAGAGAGGTGGGGCAGGGAGTGGAGTGGAGCCTGTTTCCCCGTTATGTGACTCATACCTGCTGACATGTCTTCACAAATGTGACCACTGATCGTATTATTTCAGGATACACTCACTTAAAAACTCATTCAAAAACTCATACACATCAAATTACTACACAATAATCACAGCAGTAACTCGCCATACATTCTATGCTACAATTTCATAAACCTCATTAAACATTAATCAAATTTACCAGGTTTGTAGATTCAGCCAAAAATAAAGCATACAATTGCCATTAGTTATCAGATGATAATTATTTAACATGGATTAGCAGATTTCTGGATTTATTTTCCTAGCATTTCTGGTGCGCACACTCTGTATATGACAGAATCTGGTGTACTGTAAATCTATTATGTTTCTTATATGTGTGTTAACAGTGCTTGTCACTGAGCTTTTCCAAAATGTGCTTAATTTTTGTTTCTTACTTTTTTTTTTAAATATAGAAAGGATGAAAATATGCAACAACTAAATAAAATTCATAATCTTGGCCCAGTCAATAAAGGAATTAGCAGAGAAAAAAAGAGAAAATGAAAATGAAAAAAATGAAAAGAGAAAAAAAAACGATTATTTGTTTCCGCTATTCACATTCAGTTGATTATTTTCCCACATACTTACAACAGGGAAGGATGAAAATCAATTCAACATACTCTTCTGACGCCATGCCTTTTACATATATCATGCGTAGATTGCAAATTTGTCCTATTTTTCATGTCTGAACAGCTCGTGCATTGTGATAACGAGCTACACTGGCACACCTGATAATCTGAATCAGGAAAATATGGTCAAACTTCTGTCAAGCGCGGTCCACTCCGCATTAGAGGCATGTAGCTTGCCAATGGCCACATACCAAACTGAGTTAGCGAGTGTGTATGATTAGGTTTATTTAGTTTACATTTTTACAGAGCATATCTATCTATCTATTGTGCATACAAATGTATAATTTGATCTCTCCTGAGGGTAGTGTGTTAAAACTCCATTACGCTACATACTCAGCAGTCCATGAGTGCAACTTGGCGTGCTGGGGATGGTGAATTAAACAGGAGGGGAAGCAGCACTTGGGGGGGGGGGGGGGGGGGGGGGGTAGGATGGAGACTAAAGCAGTTTAAACATAATTATTCAAAGAACAAAGGAACTTTCTTGTATTTAATGTTAAAAATTCTTCATCTAATAATGGGCCTGTGGGCTATTTCTTTTCAGCAAAATCTTTTAAGATCGAGTCTCCGCAGATTAAATGAAGTGGTCAAACATCAATAATTTATTCCAAAGTCTTTTTTTAGACCAGGGCCTTCTGAGAATGGTAATTCCATTCGCATTAACTTGTGAAAAGAAAAAAAAAAGGAAGAAAAAAGTTTTTATAAATAGGTATTAAAAGTTTAACCAATATTAATAGCACCAATTAAAGGACTATAGAGTTATGTATCATTTGGATAAAGCCAGAACATTTAACATAGAGCGTACTGGAGGTCTGGCCCTGTGGTTTCCTTACTGTCATATATTATATGATACATTACACACAATTTTACATTATCAAGTATTTATAACTGATTCTTTTCTCAAAGCAATACACATTTTACAAAACAGCTGACTGGCATGTGAGTGTTTTGGATGTGTGTGTGCTGTACTTATGTTAACTATGATGTAACTGTGACATCATTCTAAAGTGTTAGTTAGGTCTTTTCGTGAGACATATATCCCCTTTCCGTCTCTGGCTTAAAACATGTGTTTGATTCTCCTCTAAAGCTTAGAATGACAAAATGATATGAGGAAAGACAGAGAAAAAAGGAAAGAGTGTTTTTTACTGGAAAAAAGGGAGCTATAATTCACCAAAACAAAAACCAGACTGACATTTTTAAAATCTGCGTTGTATAAAATGCTGCACTTCACTGATTCCTTTATCTAACGTCTCCCACTGCATGAAATGGAAATCTAAAGACAAAAAGTTCAATTTATGAATAAAAAAATGACACAACATCACTTTTCTTTTTTTTTTTTAAACTTTGGAATGGTACATCCACATGTCCTGTTTGGACCTCAAAAATTATAATAACTGACAAACTTCACTTTGAAATCAAACCTCAAATCTGAAATCTTAAATCAAACTTCAGATTAATTCATGGCACAACACTGATCTCTCTTTCTCTCTCTCTCTCTCTCTCTCTCTCTCACACACACACACACACACACACACACACACACACACATACATACACACATTCTTCACTGGCAGTATGCAGATACAGACCACCTACCTTACCTGCCAAGGGAGAAGGGAAGAGAGTGAGACACACTGGAAATTGTATGTGAGACAAAAAGGAAAATAATGTCAAAGCGGGGAGAGAGAGAGAGAGAGAGTGAGAGAGAGAGAGAGAGAGAGAGTGAGAGAGAGAGAGAGAGAGAGAGTGAGAGTGAGAGAAAGATCAAAAGCATAAAGCATTAGGGATTCAATAGTAGAGGGAGCTCTCTTGCCTTTGGCTAGGTCCTGAGGGTGTCAAAAGCAACTGACACTATTGCAAACCAAGTCTTAGCCTGTGGGGATAGTGTGTGTGAGTGTGTGTGTGTGTATGTGTGTGTGTGTTGATCTGAGCATGAGAGAGAGAGAGAGAGAGAGAATGTTTGTGTGTGTATGTGTGTGTGTGTGTGTGTGTGTGTGTGTACAGTTCAACCTTATAGGCCACTCTTGTAAACTAACACTATCATCTTTTTTTTCACTTTTTATCCTCCAGATGATTCCAGCCCCAAAAGACAGAATGCTAGAGATGGAGGAGCGTTCAGTCAGCCCATGAGAATCTTCAGCGATAACGTCCCAGTGTCTTTCTTTTCTATGAAGTCATATGTCTATAGGCTGAAATAGCAGAGAGCTCTCTCATTTCCTTTAGTAGAGACAGTTTTTCCCACCTCGGTGAAGAAGTTCAGAGGTTTTCTCCCTCACTGATGTTAGATGTTAGTGCTTATGCCTAGCGGACATTCCTACTCAGCAAGGAACAAAGAATGCCCTGTGTGACATCTCTCTCTCTCTTTCTCAGAGAAACAGCCATGGTACAAGAAGTTCCCACGCCCACCTCTCTCTCTCTCTCTCTCTCCCTCTCTCTCTCTCTCTCTCTCTCTCTCTCTCTCACTGGGGGGTATGCTTTGTTCACTAAAATCAGGAAGAGTTGTCTGATTATCCTGTTTTCAAATATCCCTTGCTTTGATCATTAATATTTATACGTATGCCTGTCCAAGCATATTCTGCATATGATTATGGTGAGATATATGTGGGTGCATGTGTTTACAGTAATTGTATATTTATATGTGCGTATTCTCATGAACTACACAGGGATCTCATTTATCATGGAGACACATTTGTATTCCACCTCAGTCACAGGTGCAGTGACAGATATTACAGAGCAATGGCAAAAACAGACAGTTCTACAGACAGTGTAGAAGTGTACAGTGTTTTTCAGAAGGACCAAATAGCCCATTTATGTGGCCTCCACAGCTTTTTTATTTCTAGATCAAAACTAAGAAAACAGCAAGATGTCCTAATTTGATGGCTGAAAATGGTATTTGGACAAAAAAAATATAAATATACACAAAAAGCTTACAAAACTATAAATATATACAAAATGTTGCCCTTTTGTTTTTGTCTTTTTGAATCATCACTTTTACGGAAAACAGCTGCTTTTTCTGTTTTTGAGTGAAAAAAGCTATTTTTTTTAATATATTGCTTATAAAGATAACGTCCATTAACACCTTTTGCAAGTGTTTTCATTATTTCACAAGCTCTGTTTCGTTAAAATCTTGCGGTGTTAATTTAACATGAGCAAATTTAATAGAATTCTCACAGAACACATAGTTAAAAAAATTTCAGATAATAACTAGAGAGTTCTCACTCTGGTGAACTGTTCTTACTTAACACACACACACACACACACACACACACACACCCCTTCTGTCTGTATATTTGTCCCTTCCTCTGTTCAAAACATAGAGCACCCCTGATGAAAAAAACTACAAGGAAAGCCAAAAAAGCTTATTTCTCTCAGTTGCACATGAGAGAATCCTCTCCATTTTTCTCTCAAAGTCACTTGAAAAATGTGCCTTTGTCTCGGTTTGTCTCTGGGGGGCGATTATGATGTGATTTGTCCCTGAAACAGATGCTGTGGTGAGACTGAGGCGTTCTCCTGAGCTCTGAGCACAGGAGGAGTGCGAATGCATCCCTCTGTCTTCCTTTCTTCTGGGAATAACCAGCCCAGGCTAGCCACAACAGCAATGCTAACAAAACACAGTTCTCTCCCATATACACTGACTCACTCTACAGCAGGCCTGTCAGCCACCATATGAGACAAAGTGAGAGAGAGAGAGAGAGAGAGAGAGAGAAATGGAACGACAGAGATGGTGTTAGAAAGACAGACAAACTTAATTTAGTTTAGAAAAGGGTATTTAAGGGTTTCTTAATAAACAAACAAACAAATAAATAAAAGTACAGGAACAATTTGTCTTCTTTTCTAGCACCAATCAAAAAACTCTTCAGAGGCTAAAAAGGCATTCAGCTGAAATGTAGTGTAGCAATAGAGTCCAAATACACTGCGATAACACCACATTATTGTAAGTACCTCAGCTCTGTCATATTTAGCACTCGTCAATGTTATGCTAATGCTACTTATCAGGGCTCCCTCCATCCTCTCCCACAGTTAGCCTGTTAGCTAATGAGTGTCAGTGCTCCATTGCTTTCGTTGGCTGCACAGCAACAATGCCTACAGGATATGTGCATCTCCGGGCGTGTGATGTTTTCGACCCAGCCCTTTTCCGGCTGGCCTGCTGGCTTAATGGGGGAAAAGCTCTGTTTACTCTGAAAGGGACGAAGCGTTAGCATGCATTATTGATGGCTCAAGGCTTGATTTGCAAAAGGCATTTTACTCATGGCAAACCTTTGGAGCCTCTATGCCAGGTGGGAAATCTAACATGGAAATGCTTTCTGGGAGGGCACACTTACTTACCTCACCCGGTGTTAGCATTTTGTCAGCAAATATGGTGCGTGATTTTTCTTTTTTATAACCCAGCACCATACCTCATGTCTTCTCCATCTCTTCTATTCCTTTTTCAACCTTCATCTCCCCAATATAAAATGTGATTATAGTATCACTACACATGAAAAGAGGGTGATATTTCTGACATGACTTGTGCGTGTGCTGACATGAGAGGCTTGTTCAGTAGAAAATGGAGTGAAAAACAGCGGGAAAACGTGGATCGGTGGGTGGCCGTAAAGAGTCATGAGTTAATACGTACATCTCTAAGGAACAGTAAATAACGTAAAAGAGAGAGAAGGAGAGAGCATGTGAAAGAGATAAAGACAGCAAGAGAGAGAAAGAGAGAGAGAGAGAGCGAGAGAGAACAGACAGACAGACTGAGACAGAAAGACAGCAGCAGCATAAAGAATCCAAAAATGCCCATAAGCAGTCCTTCCCTCCCTGACTCAGATATTTGAGCTTTCCTAAACTTTTAACCCCCCAGTGCAAAAGCAGATCATTTTCAATGGCATACTTCATAGACTGACTCCCCCTCCGTTCATTCTCTACAGAGAAAGCAAATCCCTCTCTCTTTCAGGCAAGGCCAGAAGGTCTCCTACATTACAGTAGCTCTCCTCTCCGGGTCACCCTGCCTCACTGGGTGGCTGTTTAGTCTGCCGCACCTCTCCCTCCTCGTCTCTCTTTTTTTTTATTGTTCTCTTCCTCCCTCTATCCTCTCTGCAGCTGTTTGTGCTGTGTTTACCTTGGCTGCTCCTTCTCCTGTGCCTTTCCATGGCTGTCTCCTTGCGAACACGATCGTCCACAAGAGAGAAATCCATCAAGGCTTCCGCCACAGGAAAAACAGTGCCGCTTAGCTCTGTCTCCAACTACCATTCCTCCTGCAGATACGCTGAGTGTTTACTTAGAATAGCTGCCCAGTAAATCCTAGGGATATTCAGACATCAGGGAGCAAGAATTAGGGGGGGAAACAGGAAACCTCATACGCAGGCAGGACAAATGTTGGCAAGGCAATGCCTCATTTTCATCAAAGAAGACATCCAGTAGTACTTGACCTCTTCTGATGTGGGTCAGGTAGGAGTTTAGTGTTTTAACGCACGTTTGGAGTGAATTCTGATCTGTCTATCTGACTGCAAAAACATGGTTCAGAACCGACTGCAGCTGGCACAGGATAATGAATTAAGAGTGTCATGACACGGAGAGAGAGAGAGAGAGAGAGAGAGAGAGAGAGACAAAGAATCATAAAATGGAAACAGATTTAAAAGATGAGACAAAAATGTGGGAGGGGCTGAGACAGGACGTGCATGGGAAATGTGCACAAAGGGAATATGTTCTAAAGGAGACTCTTCTATAGATATAGTGAATAAATAAATGGAGCCAGTTTTTTTTTCCCTTGGACCCTGGTTCACTTTTGACTGCTTTGTGAAACATAAAGAAGAAGGACGAATTTGCATGTGAAGTTCCATACAAAAATAAATAAATAAATTAATTAATTAATTAATTAATTAATTTAAAAAAACAAAACAAAACAAAAAAAAAAACCTCTGAGAAACTTTGAGGCTCCAATTCAATTATCAACCAAGTGTTAAGCAGCTTGAAAAAGAGAGAGAGAAAAAGAGAAAGAGAGAAAAGAGAGAGAGAAGCAAGAAAGAGAGCAGTTCTTCAGCAATCTGTTAGAAACTTCTGTGCTTTCTTGTTTATTTATTTGTGTATTTTCTTCTCTATTTATTTATTCATTTATTTATTTTTGAGGACTAGAGGAGCGCTATCCATCTGCTGTTTTGTATGGTTACACCCACCATGGCGTAATCCTTCATTGCATGGTTGGACAGGAGAGTCAGAGAGTGAGGCGTTTGTTAAATTGCCATGACGGTGAGGTTGGTGGAGGGTGAATATTTTGCTCGCTGCATTACCCCTGTATGAATATGCACATGTGTGATACGTGAATTAATTAAAAGTCCTAACGCCTTCTCTGAGTTTGGAATATATAAATAAATAAATAAATAAATAAATAACCTTCTGTGCTGAGTTTGGCAAAGTTTTAAAGAATCTTTGTTGACTAAGTCTGTTGTATAATATTGAGTGTATTACCATCTGCGCATTCTTTCTAGAATGTTCTGCATGTAATCAGTGTTTGTTACAGCAAATTTACCAGAAATCTGAAAACTTTGAATAATTTTAACAAATAAGACAGAAAAAGGCAGATTGTTTGAGATCTTGGTTGAGGCCTCTGTTTACCCATCTGTTAAAATCTCTGGTTACATACATCCCAAAGTAGTTAGGCAAGATATATAATCACCCAGGCTAACATTAAAATCTAATGGCCCATCTTCTGGGAGGAGAGGTACCAATCAATATACTTGTCAGCTTTTTCTTTTTTTTTTTTTAACCACATGGCCACACGTGAGAGGTCTGAACCCAGGGATTCAAACCAAAAGGGGTCAGGTCATCATGAGAAACGCGCTTATCGAGAGATGCACATGCGATGTACTTTCAAGGTTCAACACAATTTACAATTGAGAACAAGATGAGAATCTAGAGCCAAGATGATGAGAATCTAGAGCCAATACATTTTTACGTCACTCAAAAACTGAGATTGCTTTTGCTTGCATTATGATCTGTATAGACCATAGCATATTTGACTCAATATGTCTTCATACATGAATCACCAACTAAACCACCAAGCCCTCCAGAACGTGCTGGAGCCTCCCTCGTGTGCCCAGCGGAGCTCCCCATGACCGTATGGTGAGCAGTCCTCTACGTAAGCCTCCCTGCCAGGTACAATATGCCACCCGTCTCTCCCTATTTACTGCCAAAAACACAAAAATGGGGGATCATTCCCGATGCAAGCCCAAACTGTGTGGAACCCCCTGTGATTGGACGTGGACTTATGATAAATACCGGTTACAATTCAAACCACCAAGATGAATAAAAACAATATGTTGCTCTAATTAATGACATCAAAAGGATATAATTTAGATGCTATGCGGTCATAATGGTGATATGAAAAGTAGCCAATGAGGTCATCGGTGAGCTAACTGCTTCTGGCAATAAAAAAAAAAGAGTTCATTGCGCTCTCTCTCTCTCTCTCTGTATATATATATATATATATATACATATATATATATATATATAAATCCATGAATATGAAAGATGTGAAAGGCAGCGCTGTGACACATATGGAGATTAGTCTGTCATGACAGCACTGATAAAACTAAAAAAAGTCATGCCACTCAACCTAGATGGAAAAAAATGCACCTGCAGGAAAGATCATGCATTCCAGTTATTTTCTGTGTTAAAGGTTGGTCACGTCACAGAGATAAGCAATCTGATCCTCTATTCTTTCTGTTCTACTTAACCTTACCCCTGTTTGGGAATGTCATGTACACTGTTTCAGCAATTGCAATGTCAGATATGAGAGCTCAGCATTTGTAGATTTCATAAACAAAAATTTCTGATTTCTGTACATAGGAACTATGAAACTGTTGTAGCTATGACACTGTGAGATGGCTGTTGGTGTTGAGCAATGAGATGGTTGTAGGTGTGGAGTAACGAGATGGTTGTAGGTGAGGAGTAATGAGATGGTTATAGATGTGGAGTAATGAGATGGTTGTAGGTGAGGAGTAATGAGATGGTTATAGATGTGGAGTAATGAGATGGTTGTAGGTGTGGAGTAACGAGATGGTTGTAGGTGAGGAATAATGAGATGGTTGTAGGTGTGGAGTAATGAGATGGTTGTAGGTGAGGAGTAATGAGATGGTTATAGATGTGGAGTAATGAGATGGTTGTAGGTGAGGAGTAATGAGATGGTTGTAGGTGAGGAGTAATGAGATGGTTGTAGGTGTGGAGTAATGAGATGGTTGTAGGTGTGGAGTAATGAGATGGTTGTAGGTGAGGAGTAATGAGATGGTTATAGATGTGGAGTAATGAGATGGTTATAGATGTGGAGTAACGAGATGGTTGTAGGTGAGGAGTAAAGAGATGGTTGTAGGTGAGGAATAATGAGATGGTTGTAGATGTGGAGTAATGAGATGGTTATAGATGTGGAGTAATGAGATGGTTGTAGGTGAGGAGTAATGAGATGGTTGTAGGTGTGGAGTAATGAGATGGTTGTAGGTGTGGAGTAATGAGATGGTTGTAGGTGAGGAGTAATGAGATGGTTGTAGGTGAGGAATAATGAGATGGTTATAGATGTGGAGTAATGAGATGGTTGTAGGTGTGGAGTAATGAGATGTTTGTAGGTGTGGAGTAATGAGATGGTTGTAGGTGAGGAATAATGAGATGGTTATAGATGTGGAGTAATGAGATGGTTATAGATGTGGAGTAATGAGATGGTTGTAGGTGAGGAGTAATGAGATGGTTGTAGGTGAGGAGTAATGAGATGGTTGTAGGTGAGGAGTAATGAGATGGTTGTAGGTGTGGAGTAATGAGATGGTTGTAGGTGTGGAGTAATGAGATGGTTATAGATGTGGAGTAATGAGATGGTTGTAGGTGTGGAGTAATGAGATGGTTGTAGGTGAGGAGTAATGAGATGGTTGTAGATGTGGAGTAATGAGATGGTTGTAGGTGAGGAATAATGAGATGGTTGTAGGTGAGGAGTAATGAGATGGTTGTAGATGTGGAGTAATGAGATGGTTGTAGGTGAGGAATAATGAGATGGTTGTAGATGTGGAGTAATGAGATGGTTGTAGGTGTGGAGTAATGAGATGGTTATAGATGTGGAGTAATGAGATGGTTATAGATGTGGAGTAATGAGATGGTTGTAGATGTGGAGTAATGAGATGGTTATAGATGTGGAGTAATGAGATGTTTGTTGGTGAGGAGTAATGAGACGGTCATAGATGTGGAGTAATGAGATGGTTGTAGGTGTGGAGTAATGAGATGTTTGTTGGTGAGGAGTAATGAGACGGTCATAGATGTGGAGTTATGGTGGTATGTGCAAGGAGTGAGAGATAATAGGAGGAAGATGAGAGATAAAGGGAGCAAAAGAAAATAGTAAGACTGAAAAGTCTTAAATGTCAAAATTTTTATAACATATAAGGTGTGTAGAGAGAAGCAGTGTGAGAGGGAAAGCAGTGTGTTCTGTGATAATCTAACAAGTGGGGCGTGTGTGAGCATGCGTGTGTGTGTGCGTGCAAGAGTGTGTGTACATGTGTGTCCATACGTGCGTGCTTGTGTGTTTGTGTGTGTGCATGCATGCGCGTATGTGTGTGTGTGCGTGTGCGTGTGTGTGTGTGCATGCTTGCTTTCGCGCGCGTGTGTGTGGGTGTCTTGTGGTAGGTCATTAGCATGTCATGTTTGCTCAGTATAAGGTCAGACATTTTCTCCCTTCCCTTTTGTCACCGAGAGGCTCACTGCTGACCCAGCATCCACAGGCCTCAACAATCCCTGTTTCCCTATTAACAGTGCATACACACACGTGCGTGCACACACACACACACACAAATATGCATGCATGCAAATACGTACAAACGAACACTTCCACACACATCTACAAAACGCATTAATGTCATTAAAGACATAGAAGGAGAGAAACAGAGAGCTAGAGAGAGACAGAGAGAGAGAAAAGAGGAAGAAGCAATTATTTTTCAGTATATGTCTCACAGCACAATCCTCCTATCCTCTGCCTCCTTCTGTCCTTCCCCTTTGTCGGAGATCAACAGCTTGTTTGCTCTTTCGACTCTATTTTTGCTCTCAACCGTCGACATCGTGTTTACTTATCAGTCGGAGAGTGTGTGCCTATTGTTTGACCGGCACCGGCGATGCACAGCTAGGGAAATGATGTCCGTGTTTTCTCTTTGCAGCCCCAGTGGAAGCATCATCATCAAATTATTCTGCTGTTGAGGGGCTCTGTGGTGTGAACTGAGCCGCTGATCAGCTTTTAAAGGGAAGCAGCTTTTCACCAGCGCTAGCAGATAAATACAGTTTTAAATCGAGACAGAAAGAAAAATATTAAGGAAGTGAGAGAGAGCAATTAAGAGAAAGACGAAGCAAGAGAGAGAGAGAGAGAGAGAGAGAGAGAGAGAGAGAGAGACAGAGAGAGAGACAGAGAGGGAACGGGAGATCCTAGTAATTTGTGGATATGGGTGTTGAAGATGTGTAAAGAGAGTCTGAATGAGGAAGTCTTTACAAAGCATATTGACAAGTCAGAAAATCAATGAACTGCTGTTGTGATTAATTGATTATCCTGTCAACCAATTGACGAGCAGAGTGCTTAGCTGTGTTCCCAGCGGTGACAAAATTGGGATTGGACAATTGGATTTAACCTTCGCACACAAAAAGACAGAAGATTTAATGAGTCTAATTGCGTGAAATCCCTACATTCTAACTTTCACAGAAACAAACACACACATGTGCACACATGCGCGCGCACGCACGCACGCACGCACACACACACACACACACACACACACACACACACACACACACACACACTGCACACTGGAAATTCTAAAACTGTCAGAAGAGCTGCAAACAAAGTTTGTCAAAATGCAGCCCTTTTCAGTTCTGAAGTCAATGGAAAGTAACAATAAAATGCAAGAAATGTATTGTCAAAGAAAATTTGTATTTCTAAGAATAAACTTTAGAGATGCATTCCTGTTTATAAAGTAAAAATCCTTTTGTAAATGCATATGTATGATAAATAGGTACCCTCTTTGTCTTTTCACTTCAATTCAGTTCAACAAAATATGTTAGTGTGCCAGGAAGATTTGCACATTTGTACTGCCAAAGCATAATTATTTACAACTCTCTCTCTCTCTCTCTCTATCTATCTCTCTCTCATCCAGTATCCACTACTCCCTGAGGAGCCATATGAGAGATGCATTTGTGTGAAATTCTGATTCGATTCAGCCTATTTGATAAATTTATCGCTGGCATTTTGAAAATGAAATTAGAGAAATGTCTCCTAGAGACTGTTTTTCCAGAATGTGCTATAAATACATTTTATTTTATTCACAGAGACAGAAAGAAACAGAGAGAGAGAGAGAGAGAGAGAAAGGGAGAGAGAGAGAGAGAGAGCTGTGATAGAACAAGAAGACACTTAGAAAGAGAAACATACTGAGGAGTAGAGAGAGAAGAGAGTCAAAGACAGAGAGAGAGAGAGAGAGAGAGAGAGAGAGAGAGCAAGCAGTGTGTATGTGTGTGTGTGTGTGTGGAGGTCAAGCTGTAATGAGAGACTCATGGTTGTCATGCTGATATAATGAGGCAGGTGAAGACCAGGCCAATCTGCCAGCGACACTGTTGAGAGACTGTCCACTGGGATTAACACACACGCGCGCGCACGCTGCTATACAGCCTACAATTTCTGTGGGCTGCTCTCTAAAACAGAAGACCTCGCAAGCTCAGTCCTTTAAAACACAAGATCTGTGTGTGTGTGTGAGGGTGAGAGAAGGAGAGAGAGAGAGAGGGAGAGGGAGGGAGAGAGAGAGAGAGAGAGAGAGAGAGACAGAGAGAGAGAGAGAGAGTCTCACTCAGACTACAACGATAGACAGAGATGTGTCTGTAAGACTTTTGACTATAGCTGGTTTGCATGCGTGAAAGCGTCCGTGTCTGGGTAAGTCTGTGTTTGTCTCAGTGTATGTTTGTCTGTGTTATGGACCAGGTATGAATGCTGAGTATGTGCATCACACTCTACTAGTGTCTTATTTATGCTCCTTTCCTTCACCAGGTTATGACAGGGACAATCAGGCTGCTTTTTGCTTGATGTAGGTGTGTGTGTATGTGTGTGTGTGTGTGTGTGTGTGTGTGTGTGTGTGTGTGTGTGTGTGTGTATTTATGGCATCAAAGCTGCAGACAAGTGATGTAGCTGCTGCCAGCCTCCAGTAACATCCCACATCCATCAACCTCCACTACATCACATAACTTTATGGGTCTGTCTGACGTGACCCAGTCTATTCATCATAAACAAAAAGTGTGTGTGTGTGTGTGTGTGTGTGTGTGTGTGTGTGGGCGCACGCGTGTGTGTGAGAGTGTGAGAATGAGTGAGTGTGTTTGCGTATGTTCGTGCGTGTGAGTGTGTGTGTGTGTGTGTGTGTGTGTGTGTGTGCTCGTGCACGCATGTGTGTGACATTGAGTGTGTGAGAGTGTGTGTGTGTGTGTTTGTGTGTGTGTGCATGCATTCGCTGCTGTGGTTGTTTCATTGTCTACATTTACAAACATGCCTGTATTTTGTTAATGGGTTCTGTATCATTGTGAACTTCAAGCTCAGAGTATGGAAGAGTTAGATCAAATCACCAAGTCCATGTTTTGCCATCCCCAGGGTTAAAACAAAGTCGCAACCAACAACAAGCAAAAAACATAAGTAAACTGATTAGCCATTGTGTTGTTCTATACCAAAATTTTGCAAAACAAGGGGAAGAAAATTGTGTATTTTGTCTTGTCATCTTCATTTCGCATAGCTCATTTCTGAAACTTACAGAATTATAGAATTTTAAGTCTGCAGTAACTGCCTCTTCTTCCATTTCACTTCTAATCACTTTAGAAAATAAAACTTTTCCACTAGAGCAGACTCCACAACAAAAACACAAGTGCTCTTCCAAAAGTGTTTTAATGCTCATGGTTGTAAAGATGGGATTCTGGTGTTTATTGATACCGAACAGTAATACAGTTCTATGAATCTTTTATGACTTTAACTTTCAGTGATGTATTGAGGGATCTAGGATGTCATTTGGAACAAGTGTTTAGCACACATTAACACTAAAGTTGTGTTCTTAAGCAAAAATATCTGCAATTTAAGACAACTAAAGCTTGACTGAGTTAAGAATTGTGAAAGATAAAAGCTGATGTTAGACATTTTGTATTTAACATCACCTGGTCAGTGCTCAAAGGCAAAAACATTTCACTCAGGCAGTAGGCACATCTGCTCCACCACGTTTGGCTTCGCGAACACATCCAAACGTTCATACGCTCGTGCCTCACACAACACACACGCTCACACACACACACACGCACGTCTTTGAGCTTACCTTTCCCTGGCGACACTGCAGGATCTATAAAAAGAGAAAAGAAAAAGAAAGAAGAGGGCATTGAGTAAAAATTTCACAAGGACAGAATGAAATTGGACACAATGTACTAAAGGAATCCTCTTTTAACTTTCTCTCTCTCTCTCTCTCTCTCTCACGCCACAGTTTAGTGCTTTATCCTACAATAAAGCCCTGCGTGATGAGGAGGAATGGCATAAACCCCCCAGTTTTTCCTGGGATAAAATATCTTTAACTCCGATTTAAATCAGAATCAAGGATGATGTGAAAGGAGACAGAAAGTTAAAGCTTAGAGTTGACACATTTAACATGCCTAGGCCGCTGAGAGTGAGGAGTGAGATCGACCTTTTCCTCAACAATGCGGAGGAGTGATAAAGAGGAATGGAGGGAGAGGATGACAGTGAGTGAGAAAAAGGCTATAAATCCATATTATTTTTCTCATCAAATATTTGCAAGGACTCGCTTCACATACTCCCACGGTTTCATTCTTACTTAATAAACTTGTCCAGATAAGGGTGTATATGAAACTGTCCCCGAGTCATTCTTAAATATATATGTGTGTGTGTGTCTATATATATATATATATATATATATATATATATATACATATATATAAGAGAAAATAGAACGCCCACAAGTCATCTTTCTTAAGTTTTCTGCGGAAGAAAAGGAAAAAAATCCTTGAGCTGTTGGCACTGACCAAAAGCTCTATACTAAACCACCCTTAGTCAGAAAAGGAGGGAGCAGTAACAGTCATTGAATCTGGACGGATTTGACTTGATTAGCAATAGAATGGGCAGTACTCCAGTACTCTGCCTAATTGCCAGAGGAAAGACTGATGCTATTGTGTCCACTCGGTCTGTATCTCTCAATACTGCGTGGGACAGAGAGCAGGCCTAACGGCTTTGGCAGGGGTATGTTTCACCGAGGACAGATTTGCTCCAGCGTTTGGCTTGCTTTCCGTGACACATGCCTCTCGTTCATTCTTGCCATACCATCGCTGTGGAGGAGTCACTTCTTCTTAAAGCGGCAGAAGAATGTACTTGAGGTTTGTTGTCTTTTATTACTGAACTGAAGAATGATTGTTAGTGGAAGAAAAAAGAAAAAAAAAAAGAATGGAATTCAGTACAATCCTCAGCATTTCTGGTTTATTTCAGCCTTGAGATACATATTCAAGAACTTTATAATGAATTGAAGAGTTTAATTGAGCTGAGATGAAATGAAAATGCTAAGGGAAAAGATTAGACCACATGACTGACATGATAAATGATTTAGAAACAGTTTCAATCATATGATATTGGATGACATGACGTTTCAAGCTTTTAGATGAATCCCAGCAGTAAAACCAACATCTCGTCCACTGCAGGTGTACTACCCAAACACTAAGGGTCAAAAGCCATGCTGGAAAGAAGCCCACACACACGCTGTTCTCAATGATCTGAGCCCAGGGAGAGAGGATGATATGCTAAAAGGCTAAAGTAAATAAAGCCATCTAGCAAAGCTGGTCTTGCTTGAACCCTGCCATTGACAACAACTTTGCACATGTTCAATAATTCAGGACGAGGCTGAAAAAGAGGTAGGCTGGCCGTTCCAGGCTTCTGCTGTAATCGGAGTGACTCGGCATGAGGAAAGGGTTACAGCAAGCCAGATGTGTTCTGGCAAGTGCACAGCATTAGCGATGTGTTCCTAACATGAGAGATAACCCCAGAAGAACTCGGAGTGAGAGAGAGAGAGAGAGAGAGAGAGAGCAGCTTAGACAAGGGTATGATTCCCACTGTGAACGAATGTCCATCATGACAGAGAGAGAGAGAGAGAGAGAGAGAGCAAGACATCATTACCCAAGGAGAATGGAGAGAGACATGAAGAGAGAAAAGCAAATGCAAAAGTAGTTTCCTACTGTGAGCAAGTTTCCATCAGGAGAGGAAAAGATGGAGTAGGCGGGTGTGGGAGGAGGAAGAGGAGGAAGCACAGGGAGGAGACAAAGCAAAGGTAGATAGAGAAGGGGATAAAGACTGACAGGGTGGGGTAAAGTGAACTAAAATTTGGATGAGGGGTCCAGCTTGTTTATCCAAGTGGCAAAAATACATTTAATAATAAATGATTTGCCGTTCACTGTTGTAAAAACACAACAGAGACTGAATTTTGTAACTGTTCATACTTCCTTCATATTTAATGCATGCCACCAGGCTGACAACTGGTATATATATATATATATATATATATATATATAGAGAGAGAGAGAGAGAGAGAGAGAGAGAGACAGAGAGATGGAAAGATGCAGAAATACACACACACACACACACACACACACACACATATATATATAAACAATACAAAACAAAACAAATCTCTCATCTCATCATCAAAGCAGTCAACCTATTTTAAAACTCATATAGGAAGAGACCTGTGGTGAAGGCAATAGATTGTTTCATAACTCTCATCTTTTTAAAAGCACGCATTCACCATTTCACCTGAGTGACTGAACTGATCTATTACCAGTAGTGAGCAGATGAGTGTTTTTATCATCATTACTGTTAGGATGGCAAACCATGATGAAAAAAAGTGAGTGAGGGATGTATGGTAATTATGTTTTCTCAACAAGAGGTTGACAGAGATGGATAGCACTGAGGGACTATTTGACTTCACTCTCTACTGATCTCTTCAATACATGGAATATAACAAGAGTAATAATAATAATTAAAAAAACAAACAAACAAAAAAACCCATATGACCACAGCAGTGTGTATTCAGGTAAACACGTTCTTGTCAGCCCAAGCCTTTTTATTCCTCTCCACTGAACATCGATCGGCACATTCTAAGGTTGGAGACGGCAACTGGCGTTTGATGGCCGGGTTAATTTTAGGGTGAGTTTCTGAGCGTGGTTTTAATCCTCCACACAACCCACTGCAATTCCCCAGTGGCACCATCGTATGGAAATGAGGCCAAAAGTCAATAGAAAAATCCCACTCAGCATCGCTTATGCAAGCAGCAGTAATGCCACTCGGAGGATGGAGGCAGCCTGGCTGGGACTTGAGGATAGAAAGAAGAAGGAAGGAGAGCTTTAGGAAACTGTGCCCCCAAGGAGCCAGAATGGAGCCGAACAGTGGCGGAAAAAGAGCCAAATGGAGCCGGAATGGAAGCCGTGGCGCTGTGCGGTGCCGTGTGTAATGCTCATTGCCACCCTGAAAACTCTTTCCTAATCCTTCTCTGAGGATGCGTTCAACAGTCTCTTTCCGTTAATGTCAGCGTGCATGAGTGACAACACTTCCAGGCACTCTAATGTTGGCCTGAAGCTGTGTGAGAGTGTGTGGACTAAGCACCAGATAAGCATGAACATGAAAAGTCAGACACACACACACACAGACACACACAGACACACACACACACACACAGCAGCCTCTAATCCCCTAACTCTTCTGTCTCCTGCTTCAAATACTCTCCTCGGTTGGTTCATCTTTTTTCATCCATCCATCTTCTTAATGAGAGTGTCATTTCTCATAAAAGCATACACGAAATATGCAGGAAAATACTAGAAAACCCCCCACCCCACCCCCATTATCATCTACGGTTGCATTACTTTATACAATTATTTTTGCCTTTTGACCTATATTCTTGGTCACTGCCCTGGTGCATTATTGTATACCTTACAGCCATTGGCCTGTGGGTCAGAACACATAGACATATGAGTAATGAGTAATGAATATGACTCTTCCAAACATTAAAAACAAACAAACAACAAAAAAACCCCACTACTATCGAAATTCCCTCTTTGTTCAAGAAGCCAAATCTGTCATGGCTGTCTGATGAAAATGAATACCCAGAGAAAGCCAAAAAAAGTTGCATCTGAGTTTGTATTTTAACTTGACATAGTCACCAATGCAGGTTCATATCAATAGACTAGACATGCACAACAAAGAGTCAACAGGGACACAAAGCTGAGGAAAAAAATACAGTACAATGTTTGCCCCCCAGTTCAAAGAATTCCACTTTTCAACACAGCAATAAAGCTACAAACAACATTGACTGACAGCATGAAAGGCTAAATCTTCTCTCTTTCTTTCTCTCTCTCTCTCTCTCTCTCGCTCTCTCTCTCTCTCTCTCCCCCTCTCTCTCTCTTGCTCTTGGCATGTCTCTCTTCTCTTACAGGCAGTGGTTCATTCTGAGGGTCAGAGATTCAGCATGCACTCTACAGCGGGCTTCCAACTGTAGCTAGGATTCTTTTATCCTCACGGGCAGGAGCAGCTGGCTATCCCCTGTCAGAGTTACCAGGATATCGGCAACTGGATTCTGGATGGCCCCGCTGCGGGGTAAAAACGTGGCGTAGAGGGTGAAATGAACGCTCCCTGGGGCAATGGCCAAAGCAGGTGGTCTGTGGAGAGAAGGTGGGCACGAGTGAGCCGCCGGGCGCCCGGTGCCACTGCTGCTGTGTGGGTAAAGAGGGTACAGCTGGCACTGTCTGTGCAGCAAAGCACTTTGGGCAGATTCAGCCGTCAGTGCAGATGAACAGTGAGTGAATATATGCACAGCAGGGGTCTGCCTGTGAACACACTGTACTCATATACACATACAGAGTCTATGAATATGAGTAGAGTAGATTCATCAGAGTGAATTATAACTGGTGTGTGGTATAAAAATTATTGTTATGGATAAGCCTAAAGCTGAACGTACAGTGAAGTGAGTTTGGAGGAAAACCGGGGATAATGACATTCTTCTTTTATTTATCTTGGTACTTTAATGAAAACAAATACTCAGACACACTGTAGTCCATTGTCCATTACAGAGTTCAGATAAACGACGCTCTGTAGCACAGGGTGCTTGTTAATACATAGCTGGAAATAACACACACACAGACACACACACACGCACACGCACATGCATGCACACGTACGCATGCTGACACACGCACACTGACCTGACTTGCTTGAAGTGAAAGGTCTGATTGGATTGAATCTCCATTGGAAAGCTGTCTGGCATCTTTCAGTAGCCCAGTTAAATTGTGGCCTTGCAGGGCCTTGTCCTGGGGAATAGCTTTAATTAAACTAAACAAATTGTGTTCGATTTTATACAATTCATGAGGTGAAGAGTGCTGACATTCTAATGACAAGTAAAGCAAATCAGTCTTTAGACACAAAATGTGTGTATGGCACATACATATATCCATTTATGTGTGTGTGTGTGTGTGTGTGTGTTTTATAGTAGATGTGTGTATCTTTAAGAAGACCTCAGCATACAGCGAAATCTCTCACAATACAACCCCTTCATCAATCAAAGCGATGAAGCCAAGAGGCCAGATGCTCATCCTGGGCACCACTGACCTACAGGCATGGGGTAATGAGACCAGTAGCGCTGAACAGTGTTGTGACTGGACAGCTCAGGAGGAAGTCAATGGGGCTCCTCTAAGATTGATAAAGAACAGATCCATCTTGTCACATTAACGAAAGATCAAGTCCATCCAAACGTGATATGTGAGACATCCATGATACATAATGAAATCCCAACTTATATTTATGGCACGTTTTACTCACGAAAATCAATATAACAGTAATGAGAAATCAATCTCCATGCATCTCGGAGCAAAACTGTCATTCGTGACACTATAGCGAAACAGATAAAGAATAGAGCCGACATTTTTATGATTCTGAATACATTTACTTAGTGAAATAGGATCAGATACATTCTGCCATCATCTATTGCGTTCTAGTGAGTTAATAACTTTGCCTTCAAATTTTATTTTGGCCAAAAACATCTCCTCTCTTTATCGCTCAGCTCTACACTAGAGGTGGGAGAAACAATCGATACAGTGTAATATCACGATATTTTCTTGCACAATATTATACTGATGCAGCTACACCAAAATAAATCATGTGATCAGTGCAAAGGGCAAAAGCTGCTGGACCACTGATATCCTTTCTGTCTAAACCAAGGGTGTAAAAATCCAGTCTTAGAGGGCCATGGACCTGCTGTTTTTCTCATCAACCAACTAAATACAATCTCTGATTGGCTGAAGAGTGTGCACACCTATTTTCAAGGTGAAAATCAACAGGTACCTAAGAGGTGAAAACAAAAACCGGCAGGACCCTGGCCCTCCAAGACTGGATTTTGACACATGTGGTCTAAACGGACTGAGCAGACTTTTTTTGCCATTTAAAACTAAGAACTAATTTATCATAGAGGTGTTCATACTGTTTATATTGTTTATGCAGTTTAAAATATATTCATATATTATATACATATAAATATATTTACTTAATTATTAAATAAATACAGTTTGAGGCAGAAATAATTAAAAACCTATTGTACCTTCTAAATCATTTTGCTTGTAAATGTCTCCTTGTATCCCTTTATTAAGGAAAAACACATCATTTAATACATTTTCACACGTGGACAAGTTGCAGTCAGAGTGTGTATGTGTGTTAAAGAGGCACTAAGCTAAGACTCTAAGCACTTTGTTGTACATTGTTTCATCTCACTTGTCAAATTCTGTGAAACTGACATCACAATGCAGAGAATAAATACATAATTCCTGCTTTTTCCCTTTTTAGGGGTATTTTTTTCCTCTTCAGTCACACAGATGTCGTGTTATATCATAGATGATTGTCTCGCAATGTATCAAGTATCGCAGAATCACTGTATTGTGATACCATCGTTATTGTGGGCAACGTATCGTGATAGTATTGTATCGTGAGTTACTCTGTGATTCCCACCCCTACTCTACACTGATATCTGGAGGAGTGTACTGTAGCATTGTTTTTTCTTTTTTTTTTTCCTTTCTTTTTTTTTGTGAAGAAATCATTCAAGAATTTCTGCATGCAAACTGCTGTGGGGAATGAAACTACAATTCAGAACCAAACACATTCCTATAATGGTGAGCTTCTTAAATGTTCTTAAATATTTAAAGAATTGTTGATTTCCTACAGCAGAAGCTGGGCTTTCAGCTTGATGAGACACATGGACAATGTTTTCCACGACTGGGAAACATGCAGAGAATACAGGGACAACAGGTTACTCAGTCATTACTGAGATATCAGAGAAATTGAAAACAGGTTACTCATTCATTAAAGGATGCATTTAAACTTCCACAGCTTTATTTTAAGTAAATAGTCATAAAAACCTCATGAAACATGTAAATAAGCATGGCTTGATGTACACACAAACTGATGACTAAAAGATGAAACTGCTGCTATATTAATCACAGATCTTCAGAGCACAGTTCAAACATTATGGTCATGTATAAAAATACTCAGCAGCTCCAAATAACCACTATTTTTGCTTGCCTGTTGACAGGAGCCTTTTTGACTTTGGAAAAGTGGTGATTGTTGGGGCTTGTTGGTAACAAAGTGCCCAACTTTGGGCACAGTCCAAAGTAAACTGTCTCAAAAGTGGTCTAGGCATGGAAATCTGGGGGAAAGACACGCGTTAAGTTCAGCTATGCTTTATACATCCTTGACCAGCGCGTTTGTGCACTGTTCTGACACTAAGATGAGCCAATCTGAATCAGCTGACTGATGAGTCCACAACATAAGAAGGCACTTTCAAGAAGAAGAGACTGAGATACTATGGAGATACTACGATCAAACTGGAGTGCATCAACTCCTGACTGAACCATAACGTTTACCTTTGGAAGTAAAACGGTGGAGGCTGTGCGAGTGAAATGAGTGCTCCTACTCTTAACAAGTGGATGAGTGTGTGTCTAATGAACGCCAAAAGACACCTTCAGGATCCAGCGTTTGTTTCGCAGAAAGAACGGTTCTGTTGTTTCTGTTACGCTGTTCAGAACATATTTCTAACATGGTGAGACCGCTCGACCCCTTAGAGGACGCCTTAAAATATAAAACCCTACTGGGCGATCTCCTTTGTCTGAACGAGAGACGTAAGGAAGACAGATTGACAGTGCCCCTATCCAAGGCACATAAATGGTCGCTGGTTGGATGAGCATGATAATGATTTAGAAAGATTATCACACAGCTCCAGAGAAGGCATTTGTACTTCACTATCAATAGAATTTCTCATGGATGGACGGAGTCGCATCCATCCAGCAGATTTCCAGTCATCTGAAGAACGCATTAAGACACATTATGTTGACACTTGTGCTGTGAAGTGTTGTGTTAAAACTTCATGTTGACACTTCATTTTGACGGTCACCAAAGGATGGCAACGTAGTAGACATCCTTCTCTCCTTTGTAGAGCAGGTGTAATGTGCTTGTTAAGTTGGGGGGGGGGGGGGGTTACAGCTTTGCAGGGGCTGTCTAGTTATCTGAGCTATGCAGTGTGTTAAGACATGGACATGTCTGTGATGGAACACACACTGCCACTTGCCTCGTCTCTGGAGAGAGAAAAGGTCACAATTACACACACACACACACGCACGCGCACACACACATACACTCTGCTGATGATGATTCATGATGCAAACAAGACACAACCCCATTCTTGCACTTTGGAAGTACTCAATTACAGCCTTGATGAAAGTTCTCAGAGTGGCCGCCGTGCTGTGGCACAGAAATGCCACGAGACGGCCACAGTGTCAAATTAACGTCTGATGGCACGTGTGAGAGAAGAGCAGAGCAAAGGAGATTTCTCAAACTCAAGCTCTGGAGAGGTGCCGTGTGTGGTGCAAACTGGAGAGCATGGCTGACGTGCTTCCAAAAGAAAAACGATAGTTTTTAATTCATGTTAGATACATGTCCAGTTTGCCCTGGTAGTGCTGACACCACCACTTCTCATTTCTACTTATGACAGTATTTATGACTTCACGCATTCATGACCTTACATGTACGTAAGGCCAATGACTTCACACACACACACACACACACACACACACACAATACAGATCTAAATCATAGTAATAACTGCTAAACATGTTTTTCTTCCCTCTTTCTCCCTCTCCTCAAAAACACTTATGAATAAAATGATCAATTATTCATAAATGGAATACAGCACTAAACATGTGTTCTCGCGTTCTTTCTTGGCTGAAAAGAAAAAGAGGAAAGAGAGAAAAAACTGGGAGGGGGTATTGTGTTTTAATTAGTTGAACATTACACAAGTGGTGTGTGTATTTATGCAGTAGTAGGAAAGTGTAGTTTGTTCTCATTAGAATGCTAATGCTTTATCTATTAATGAAAAGGGAAAGCATTTATTTTGAGAGTGCATCACAAGTTTGCCTGGATTAAGTGCTGCGCTAATGTGATGGAATGGAGAAAAAAAACATTAACATTTAGAGAAATACATATTCTTCACCATGCAACAGATCCAGGCCATCCTGGCATTCTGATAAAATGATAAAACAAAACATGGACAGATGATTACTCTGAAAATGGTAAGGGAAGATGCAAATGCAAACAGACATTGAAATGAAGGAGAAAGACAGCGAAACCTTACACAGTACATCAAATACACACAGAAATTCAATATGCCTGAGAATGGAGTGTCTTAGACTGCCTCAAACAGAATCATGCCATGTCAGTGGCTTCTGTATTTATCACACTGCCTGTAAACCGCTGCATGGTACCTTAATAATACAAATCATGTGTGTGTGTGTGTGTGTGTGTGTGTGTGTGTTTGCATTTCTATTTTTTTCCTGCTAACATACAGACAAATAACACATGTCAAGGCAAAAAACTAAGAATTTGCAACTATTTAGTATTGTGTATTTGTCTTTCTTTTTCAGTTGTTCTACCACACACACACACACACACACAGGGCAAGTGTCCAGAGATTTAGGTTTGTGAGCTTAATCCAAAAGTTATTACAGAATCCCCTGCACTGCTCATTTTAAGTTCAGCACCTCTTCTCTTCCACCCAATCTGCCAATAGCAAGCTCTATATGTCAGTGCTCATAATCAATACCAATACAAACTGGAGCAAAAATCATTCAGACAAATTTAATACACATATAAAAATCCAATAGAATCAACATAATTACATTTCACTAATTCTATATGAGAAAGATTATGAGATCCATAACTGACATGTTACATGCTGATAAGGAGAAAAGATTAAAGAAGGCAAAAAGAGAGAGACTCCTTAAGAGAGGAGTGAATGATGAATACATATAATCCATATTGGGAGAATTTTTCACTAAATGTTCTATCTGTTCTGGCATCCAAACCAGGTCCATTTGAGCTGTAATAGCCCACTGATAGGAGCATTTCTCTGAAGGATTGCCTCCACAGTTTTTAAAATACAGAATGAGAGAGAGAGAGAGAGAGAGAAAGAGAGAGAGAGAGGGAGGGGGGGATGAGAAAGAGGCCGTCGTTGCCATTGATTGAAGTAGTGAATGCTGGGAGTGCGATAGACATGCCTTCAGGGCTGCCGCCCTGAACAGTGAGCAGTGTCACACACACACACATACACACACACACACACACACACACACACACACACACACACACACACACACACACACACACACACATACACACACAGACACACAAACACACACAGACACATGTCTTCTGAGGGAGCTCTATGGCTGCAATAGTGAATCTTATGAGGGCATATCTTCATCTGAACACCAACATGCACGTGCATACACACATACACCCGCGTGTCAACAACAACAACACTGATATTACTGCACTGTGAGTCAGGCCTAAAAGCTAAAAACCGCTGAGTCATTGTGTGGTCTGGAGACTACGATGATAAAACCATAAAATGCCACTGTAGAAACTTCCAGGCTCTTCTATTTCACTATGACAGACATAGAGAAATCAGAGGCACTCATAATAAGGCACACCATCTCATTTCCTCTGTTCCCAGGCAAAATACTCAGCAGAAAAACTGGGCAGTGTGTGTGTGTGTGTGTGTGTGTGTGTGACCTTCAATTCTAGCAATCTCTATCCATCATCATAATCATCATCTGCTGATCAAATCTGACCTCCTTTGGATCCCCCTCTCCCTTTTTCTCCAGATCTCCCTCTCATTGTTCCACTACGGACTACACGTGACCTTTGCACATTAATGTGTCCATCAAAAACAAACACTGAGCTTCCAAATGTGCCATGTGTGTGTGTGTGTGTGTGTGTGTGTGTGTGTGTGTGTGTATGTGTGTGTGTGTGTGTGTGTGTGTGTGTGTGTGTGTGTGTGTGTGTGTGTGTGTGTGTGTGTGTGTGTGTGCATGAGTGTGTCTGCAGTCTCCAACAGGGAAAACCAAAATATCTGTTTGGATTATAGTTATGGTTAGGTGGTTGTGCTACAGAAAAAATGAAGGCATATGTGTTTTGCATACACATGAAATGAAATCATTAGAAAAAGAGTGAGAGAAAAAAAAAGCATAACAAAATGTACTCTACTTAAAAAGAAAAGGAAGGACAGTGCATAAACATCAATGAATGAAAAAAATCCCAAGAAATCAATTTCTATATCATTTAAACTGTTATTTTCATGAGTAAAGCTGAAAAAAGGCGATATGATAGAGCTTTGTCCTTACTCCAAGTAATGAGGTGCACTCAGATGATTATGGCATAAAGACTGTTGTCTGTTTAAAGTCCCTCTCTTGTGTGCATCTGTGCTGATGAGATCCAAATCTCCAATGATTACAGTATTGAAAAGAAACAGCTTTGGGTAAGAGGTGGGTATGTGCAGTTAAAGTAAGGTATTATATGATTTTATTGGAAGTGCTCTTGACCCTGAGATGAGATGTGTTTTTTCCCCTCTGTTTTCTCATAAATATAAAAGCTTTCCTGGTTTCGCTAAACCAAAGCAGATACTTGATGTTGAGAGCAGCACAAAATGTAATATTCTTCTTTTTAAGGAATGACCTATTGATGTTGAGAAAATTGCATGGTTTTGAAGAGTTTTGTGTATGTGTGTTTGTGTGTGTGTGTGTGTGTGTGTGTGTGTGTATGTAAAACTGCACCATTTTTAGGCTATATCGTGATACATAATATATATCTCAATATTTTGATATCTCCTCTAAAGCACTTCATAAATGCATGTTTTAACCCTTTGATGCATACAATCACACCAGTTTGATGACTGATTCTAGTAGTCCTTGGAACAAATGTCTGCATTAAAACATGCTTGTTTATATTCATTACTGGTTTCTGTTGGAACAATTTTAAACTTTTATGCAAAAAGGTTGAAATCACAACCAAGTTAAATTTAACAGAACAGTATTTATTCAGCACCCGCCTTGCGATGCCCAAACCACTGCCAGACAATGGATCCAGTGCTGTTTCTTTTCGGAACCAGTCTGTCCGCCTCCATCTTCTATTACCATTTTCAAACTCAACACCTATGAACTCACTTTGACGCTATACTTCTTTAGCTCTCTCCAGACTCTTTCTCTGTTCCCTCAAGACACAAAAACACAAGTCTCACCTATATACATCACACACACTCGCCCAGGCAAGTGTGTGTGACGTATGTATGTGTGTTTTTTTTTTCTTTTCTTTTTGTGTCTGCGAGAAGGAGAGAGCCATAGGAGAGAGTGAGAGAAGCGAAATGCCAAAGCAAGTCTCATGCTAATGGCTTGAAAAATTACATGACAGTTTGTACTCAATGTTGGTAAATTTAGCCATTTACTACATCGCACGTAAAATAAGGCACGATACATCAAGTATGTCCAAAATATCGCCCATCGCTAGTGTGTGTCTGTATGTGTGTGTGTGTGTGTGTGTGTGTGTGTTATAAGAACTGAAAAAGAGTGACAAATACACAATACTACAAAGTTGCTAATTCTTCGCTTTTTGCATGGTCATGTATTACTGTCTGCATGGCAGTAAAAAAAATGCACAAACAGACACAAAGAAACACAGACACCAACACACACATGCACACGCACACACACCTGCACGTGTGAACACATGAACACACACACACGCACACAAGCCTTCATTCATATCCTAGTGGGGACTTCCCATTGACCTCCATTATCCTGTAACTAAAGAAAACGAACCTATCCCTAACCCTCACCCTAACCAAAAAAATGTTTTTGACACTTTTTGTTTTATCAATGACAACAATATAGTTTAGAAAAACATTGTTCTCCCAGTGAGGACCATCATTTTGGTCCCCACATGGCAATTACGCTATCTTACAGGGGACCTCCGGTGCCCAGAAAGATACATGGTACATGCACACGCGCACACACACACACACACACACACACACACATTATTATAAAACAGTCTTTGTAGGACAAAGTCAAATGTTTGTGGAACACAGTTTGGTCCATGCTTTACTCGCTCAACATTCTGCTTCAGCTGGAACTTTTTTTAATGTCTTTTATCGTCAACGTACACCCTCATTAAAGATGGCAATAGTCACACAAAGCGAGAGAGAGAGAGAGAGAGAGAGAGAGAGAGAAGAAAGAAAAAACAATGCCTTTTGTCCCCTGTGCCATTTTCTGATTCCGTCTCCTCTTAATGTATTCTTTCGTTTCAATAATACCAAAGTGGTCAGCAAAGAAAACAATTTTCAGAGTCTATTGTCCGGCCGACTCGTCAGACAAAGCCTCTGTCAGGTCCTGTTCTCACCACTGCTGCATCACAAAAGAGACTTCTGTTAGAAGCTAATGCATATTTACAGCAGTGAGAGAGAGAGAGAGAGAGAGAGAGAGACGCTCTGCTTTAGGTCACTGCAAATACACATTCATAAGAATATGTACAGGCTTCTCTGTTAAACATCCTAACGCCAACCCCTGTTTTACAGAGCAACACCGTATAAAGGATAGTGGGGGAGGGGGAGGGGGTTCAGAACAAGAGAGATAAAAAAATAGTATTAAAGGATTCAGTTTGTTTGAATGGTTCCCGTTCCTCTCTCTCTCTCTCTCTCTCTCTCTCTCTCTCTCTCTCTCTAATAACGTCCTCTGCTTAACTTGTGCCCACAGCTTGTTAGCGTTTACAGTCTCTTTATCTCTGTGACAAAAACAGGGAAGGTAACCTATAGCACTAAGCCTGTGTAGAAATAAGGAGAGGATGGAAGACAACAGTGGAGCCTAAAGGTGGAGATTTAGGACAGGTCTGTTAAGAGAAAAAGGGAAGAACAGTCATACCAACAACAGTCACAGTCTGAAATCAAATTACAGCGGTCAGAAGGGAGCTGAAACAGAACTTTGAATACTCCTGTAAAACTGAACTGGTGAAGCTGGTAAAGACATATAAGTTTTCTAACATGAAGCAGCTCCTGCTGTACTCCCACTGATTGTTAAAAACATTTTTGTGCAGACATTAAGAGTTAATATTGTAGGGCCCTGTAGCCATCATTGACCCTTGTGGCGTAAAGTGTTCTGTGTTGTATACTAGCCTGGAACTGCGGGCTGTAAAACATGCCACTGCACTATGTGTCATGGTGAAAACTGTAGTAGACTCTTTGTTGCAGCACTTAAAAAGACACACAGTGGTACACCACAAACGTCAAGAGAGAATTTGTCTGGTGGTGTAACCAACTGCCTTTTACATATGTGTGTGTGTGTGTGTGTGTGTGTGTGTGTGTGTTTGTGCGTGTACTTTCCTTGGCCATTTACATCCAGCTGGATTGAGTTAACAACGTTGATGAAGTATAACTTCTACAAGTAAACGTCTCATTTTGAGCTGTATATTGCGGAATATGGCTCATGCGAAGACATTCATGTCTTCAACAAATTCATCAACCTTATTAATAAATAGCACTATTAAAACATCACTCCAACAGATCTCAGGGTCGGTAATGCTTTTCCATACGTGTTGCCCCAGTTAAATTAACACATAACCCAATCACTCCATAATCATCAACATTCTACGTTAAAAAGAAACTACTTCTACCCCACATTTCTAAATACCCCACCACCCATATGCAACACATCTCTGTCTACAGTTGAAGTCAGTTAATTACATAAACAATCTATAAAAAAAAAAAAATGAAAAAGAGAGAAACTATTATATGGGGAAAAGACTGTGCAGGTGCATTTTAATATGGGAGCCCGTGTTATAAAGCACCAGCCAGAATCATGATTAGTGACTGCATTGGACAGGCTGCCAGACGACACTGCTGTTGTTGATGGTCTTGTGCTGTTTTACATTTGTCTAATCTGGGATTTGCAGGAGAGGGAATCCATTATCCAATCTCATGTCTGACATATTTAAGGTAAAGACCCCAATGCTCAAACAGAACAATGACGAAAACCACAGTGGGTGACCAGAAAACGGCCCTCTCTAACAAAAGGGTCATTTTACTAGTCTTTTCACACTGCTTCTACTGAACTAACACACACACACACACACACACACACACACACACAGAGTGACAGAGAGAGAGAAGGGGGGGGGGGGGGCGTAGCTAGAGTAGCCTCCTGATTATAATACATGCCAGGAAAATCTTTTATGCAGATGGTGGCTTTGTTGGATGCTAAAACAGTAATGTTGAAAGTACATGTCATTTGCAGAGGCCCTTCCAACCTGGTCATTAATGAGTTTTTTTGCTGCTGAAGTAATTAGACACTCTCTTATGTTGCCAATGACAACTGGCAGGTTAGCGCAAAATATTAGGTCCCAGATGAAGGAGGCCGATGAGTAAAACTGAAGCCCAGAGATTAAAGCCAAGGGCCAGATGACACTAACATTTCACCTTCTGAATGGTGATGAATGTATAATGTTCAGTGGATGAGTAAAGATACTGAAACCTTCTACAGCTGCATTATTCCTCAGTACCCTAATAAAACTCTCTCTCTCTCGGTTTTTCAGATGATAAGGAAGCTGACTGAGTTGTCTGAGATAAGGGGACAATGGGGGGGGGGGGGGGGGGGGGGGGGGGTATTATACGTGACAGATCATGATGAAGTCTGTAGACTGAAAAGTGTTATAGTTTTGGAAAGGCACAGAAATGGCACCACTGATTTTAAGAAGTGGTCTATTCGGCCATCCCCTTAACACTTTGTTGAATGACCATGGATTTTTGCTTTCATGTTTATTTTATGTATTTATTTCATTGTTCATATTTTTAATTTTAATTGTCTACATAAGTATTTCTATACTGAACTTGGATGATGACAACGTACTGATAAAGTTCTGTCTTAAGTCTCTCTCTCTCTCTCTCTCTCTCTCTCACTTCACTAAAGCTTTGTTGGAATGACATTATTATTATTATTATTATTATTATTATTATTATTATTATTATTATTATTGTTGTTGTTGCTGTTCTTGTTGTTGGTGTTGTTGTTATTATTATTACCAACAGGAGGGAGAGAGACAGAGAGACAGTTTTGGACAGCAGAGAGCTAAAAGGTTGTCTCTCAGATCATGGGAAGCAGCTACACATTTAGCATTTGATACAATCATTTCTCTCAGCAAGTATATGGAGTTGCTGTGTATTTTACAACTCAGTAAGATGCCTCCAATTACTTAAACAATTTCAATTCATGGTTGTTGTTTGTTTGTTTGGTTGGTTGGTTGGTTGGTTGGTTTTTTTTTGGGGGGGGGGGGGGGGCTGATGGCCGATGATTAGGGCCAATATTTAGTAGCAGTGAAAATGAAAATGTTTGTGTTAAAATCTGCAGCAACACAATCTTAAGCATAACATTTGCTATAAATGAGCATATGTTTAGTTTGAACATTATATTACAATATTAAAAGGAATGGAGCTCCCAGAGGGTACAAGAATGTGAACAAACCCAATAAAATTTCAAATAAATAAATAAATAAATAAATAAATAAAGAGTTCTCCAAAACATAACAAATTGAAAAATAAATTAAAGTACAGGGAGTTCCCACCAGGCACCATCCTTAGAACAAACTGAATAAAAATATGAAAAAATAAACATTTTAATGCAACATGTCCAAAGACATAAAGGAAATAAGCATTTAAATAAATTAAAGTGCAACCCACTCGAAGACATTTTTTCCAGAGTTTTCGAACAATGTTTGCCTTTTTTTTTTTCTTCCTGTAAAAATGAATATGGAATGAATAAACACAATAAATCCAGTGAAAATTAAAAGAACTGTTTTCTGCCAGCACTCAGTGTTGGCCCTTTTCCACAGCCTAAAGCAGAGGTAGTGAAATGGCTGAACGTAGTGAGACAGAGCAGAGAAAAGTGGAAACATTTATTCAGATGAGGAGTGGAATTCTGCTTTGACAGCAGAGATGTGGCCAATCAGACAAGAGCATGTAAATGTTGGAGTTATGCTGATTGATAAACGGAGTGAGGTCATTTCATTAACGCAACGTCTCCAGCCAGGAACAGCAATGATTGCGGGGCACTGTTGCGTATGACTGAGTTGAGAGTAGCAGAGAAACAGCAAAATTACGATACTGAGTGGCTTTTGTAACTTCAGTGTGTTCTTTTTGCCAACTACTGAGTGAGTTCTGCAACTTTAGCACATGTTCTTACCTTCCTGCTCAATGAGATGGGGAAAACGCTTCTCGGAGTGTCTGTTTCCTGCGATTCACTCACAATCACAGAGAAGGCTGAGTGGCTATTTGCTCATCATTGTCCAAGTTTCAACGAATCAGATAATTCGGTGGATGGGACACTGAGCCAGACTACAAAAAAATACCATTCAGAGAGAGGTGGACGCCACAGAGGAGTGCATGAGAACATGAGAAGGGATTTTTTTTTAAATCAGCAAACATGTCAGTCAAACCAGTCTAATCAGCGGAAAGATGATGAATGTTAGATCCATATATCAGCCAGAACAATGATCAATTGACCTCTACACTAAAAGCTTTTATGTCTCTTTAACCTCCATACCAAAAAATCTTACTTGACCATACTGCTATGAGGGATACACATCACTCATTTTTTTGGACTGTGATGAACTTTTTCTTTTGTATCAAACTACTGGCTAATCCGTTCAGTTTGTCAGGGGTGATGTTCACAGAAAAATGGTTTTAAGGTTTAAATATGAATGCCAATTTATAAATTCCATCCTTGGAAAATCAAATCTTACTGTCAATGTCTGAGGGAGAAACTTCCTGGAGCCAAGGTCAAGACCGAGAAGAAGATTGTCAAATAAAGACATACCATTTATTACAAACTCTTTAAGACCATGACAAGTCTAACATGCTCTGTACATCCGTACCACTGTCAAAATACAACGTCTTCCAGCGCTAATGATGTTTTTGTGGCTGATGTGATACTGAGCTAAGCACAGACAGAGTCCATAAATAGCCTTATTAATGGCATTATTAAGAAGACAATATAAAGAAAGGCTTTTGCTGTGGAGAATTGACTCTTCTTCCCCAAAAAACAAAGAATACACGTAATAACAGATTATCACTGACGGCTTCTTCTTTTCTCTCTTTTTTCTTTATTTCTGTTTTTTTTTTTTTTTCCATTCTCTCTCCCTGCTTCTCTGAATGATGGAAAAGATAGAGAAGGCCTCTCCTTTTGGTTCTGCTTATGTAGACAGATGGCATGGAGCGAAAAGTCCAGCAAAGAGAAAGCAGTTCTTAAGCCTCGCTGCTGATGAGCCGAATAGTCTATATATGCACAAACACACACGCACACACACACACGACACACACACACACAACAAAAAGCGAGTCCAGACCAGCCCTCTCACCACGAGCGGAAAGTCTTGACCCTCCCCACTCCACTCCTCAGATACTCATTCTCTTTGTGGTTACTGGTTCACTAACGGCATGAGGGAGATGGGGTGGAGGGAGAGGCAGGGGGATGCTGACTGTGCCCACTGCTCAAGGGGTCAGACTATAATGAGGTACTCACAGCAGCCAGCACACTGATGGAACAAGACAGGAGAGAGAGAGGGGGGGTTCTGATTGCAGATATTGAATATATATCCCCAAAATGTTTTCTTACACAGGGGAGAGAGTCAAAGAGAGAGCCAGAGAGAGAGAGAGAGAAAGAGAGAGAGCAAAGGGAGTGCTAAGGGAGTGCTAAAAAGTTTGATGAAAAGAAACTGAAAGACAGAAAATATGGGAAGGAGGTGAATTGCTTCCTCGGGGGGTTGGGAGCTGTGGGGGAGAAGGAGGAGGGTTCAGTGTTGTTAATGATGCCGGTATTCCCGCTTATTCTTGCTGTCTACTCTCCTCTGGAACTGTTTTAATCCACAAGAATATAATTTAGTTAATCCAGCCATAGAACTCACTCTAGCGATAAATTAGAAGACCCACTTGGCACTATTATATGCTGCTTTCTGTCTGTCTGTTCTTCTGCCTGTCTGTCTCCCTCCCTCTCTTTCGCTCTCTCCCTCTCTCACACACACACATACACGCGCGCGCACACACACACGCACTCACACGCGCACGCACACACACACACACACACACACACACACACACACACACACACACAGTACTCTCTCTTCTTCTCTCTTTCTCTTCGAATTTCTACAATTTCTTGCGCTGTCTTCCTCTCTCCCCCTCTCTCTATTAATTAAAAAAATCAGTCCTGTCCTCTAAAAATCAGGTATCATAGGGTTTTTTTTTGGGGGTGGGGGGGGGGGGGGGGTGGGTTCTGTATAATTAAAATCTCTGCTCACCAGTCTAATAGGATCATTACCATGAGTATCACAACCACAGCAGCGTGTCAGCCAGCAAATTATGTCAATTTGCCAGTACACAAAGGAGCTGACCATCCCTGGATTACAGCCTGCTGAGACAGAATCAGAGGGGAGAAAGAGAGAAAAAGAGAGAATTCTCAAAGCTAACAGGGCGGTAACGAAACATCCTGACATGTTAAGTACTGTTCATTAATTTCCTATTCTTGACTGCGGCAAATTCAGTTAAGAAAAACATTCAGCACACACACACACACACACACACACAAAAAAAGAAAGTAAAAGAAAAAAACCTGCATCATCGTTTGGAGTAAAAACACAGTCCAAGTGACCACTGCCGATCTTAGAGCCTGTATCCAGCTCCAGATATGGTTCAGTTCGTTGGTGATGTCTTGAATGTGAAATCTTCACCTCAAGAATTACATGATTAACACAGATTAAATGGAGGAACAGGGGAACCTCTGTGGTCATGCTCACAGCTTGATATGTGGTTCTGTCATAATAAGGAACAATAGCACAAAGACAACCACCCTCGTTCACTCTCTCTCTCTCTCTCTCTCTCTCTCTCTCTCTCCTTGACACACTGCCTTGAAGAAATGACAATCTACTGATGATGTCTTTCAAATACACAATATCTTTTTGCCATCCATTGCTTTGTACTGACCTTAAAAGTTCACTCTGTCAGTGAGAGTGAGAGTCAAAGCAAGCAGTGAGAAAAATGTTTTGTTTGCTCCATGACTTTTTTGAAAGAGAAATTTTTTGAAAGAGAAACTGCGATACAGAGAAAGTAAGGATGACGTCTTCAAATAAAAGAAAAAAAGCTGTCAAATGTATCAAAGAAGAACTCAAAGGAAATTGTGTTGCAACACGATGAACTCACAGAAAACTCAAATCTGTGAGTCCATCTCTTAATGCTTAACATTAGTCAACACACATTAATAAGTCTTGGAACATCTAAAGCAAAAATATCATGACAAGTGCCTGTCAAACCCAGTCAACCATCACACTTTGTCCCACCCTCTCCAAGGCTCTTTTTCACCTGTTTCTCTGGAGGAGCTGTGGAGGGTGGGTGGCTGGATGGCCGTGATATCATAGTACCAGACAGTGGAAAAAGAGAGTACTGCTGGGAAATAAGCAAGCTGCTTTTTACCCCGCTGTGAAGTAAATGACTATTTGATATTTGGACTAGAGAGGAAAAAAAAGGCTCTGATCAGACATGTTAACATTTCTCTTTTCTGTGGAAAAGAACCTAGTTGTGTGAATTAGTGATTCTCACTGTGTACTGAGTATGCATTTACGTGTGTGTGTGTGTTTGTACAACTGTTATGTCCCAGCTCTCTGAACCTGACCTAAGCATTGCCTATGAAGAGACAGATGATAGACTCTGGAAGGAAATAAGAATAAATTGCACCAAACACTAAAGAAACACACACCCAAACACATACTCATACTCATACACATACACACACACACACACACACACACACCCCTAAGGAACCTAGAGCAGTAAACCCAGAACACAAAAACAGTTCCTGTTTGATGAAACTGCTTTCGTGGCATGCTGATGCTTCATAAGCAGAGGAACAGTAGGGGCCTTGCTGTCCTAGTTTTCCTCTGGTTATGAGAACGGTGCCTTCGCGTGAGGACAACCCCCACTCAACCCCACACTCCCACCCCCCACCCCTGCTGGGCAGGCGTCTGTGCGAACAGGGTTAGGGTAACAGACAGGGCACATGGAGACGGCAAAGGATTAAACTACACCTGGTCTTAATTACACCTCAGACTGGCCTGGACCTGACTGACAGATCTTAGTAGATGTAAAAAGAGAAAGAAAAGAGAGAGAGAAACAGAGAGAGAGAGAGGGAGAGAGAGAAAGAGCGAGAGAGAGAGGGAGAGAGAGACTGAGACTGAGACAGAGAGAGTGCAAAGGTGGTTGTTCTTAGCATGGAACGTTAAATGAATCAGTACAGGTGACAGGGACCTCATCAGACACACTGAGAATTATCGGTCAGACGTTTAGCTCCGACCATTCCTTTTCCAGTCATATCCACATGAAACTCTGCTAAAACGACACATCGTCTCAAGATAAACAACCAATCACCTCTGAATGGATGACCTGTCACCTCAACTCTGGAAGGGTAAACATGTACGCAGGAATTCTTTTCTCGAATCACGTACATGATCTGACCAAAATGACTCTGATACAGTTTCTATCCTTATCTCTGTTTCTTTCTATTTTTTTTTCCCCATGTTGTATCTTTCACTTTTAGCAGAGCATTTTACTCTAGCCGTGTTTAGGCTTCTCCTCCACATAAGCAGATAATGATATTTGCGTTTAATCCAGAATACCCGAGAGGCTGATTAACCTCTTCTCAGAGAAATCAAACAAATTAGCGGCGCCTGCGGGAGCAGGGGAGCAGGGTGATGGGGGAGAGGGTGTGTCGTGTCTGTGTCTTCAGCCTGTAACATTCAAAAACCAGCCATTACCTCCCCTCTTTCTCTAAAGGTTGCCTTTTCATGCCACAAAAGCATTGATTAGAATTCTAGTTCATGTCAGTCAAGTTTAAAGTTATATTTTTACACACACTTTTATAGTGTTTATGTGTGTTGTGTGTTTTGGCTGTACCAAGGCAATGCAATCTTCGAATCAACCTTAGACCCGTGTGCTGAATTCGGAATCCAAGAATGTTCTTGGCTGGGTTTTGAGTCTGGTACAGGATGAGTGAAGAGGTTTCGGAAGAAAGAGTTGGAAGACAGGAATGTTTTTGATTGGGAAGGAAAATGTGAACATGTGTGTTTGGTCAGGTTGGTTTATGTTCTTCTTTGATGAAGAGGATTTATACTCATCCTCTGTCCAAGCAAACACAGTGCCAAATATTCCACATATGCCTACACAGGCCAAACCCAGCACTCTCTCTCTCTCCCTCTCTTTCTCTCTCTCTCATACACACACACACACAAACACACACACGCCCAGACACGCCCAGACACGCCCACACACACACACAGACACACACACACATGCACACAAACACACACAGACACACACACACACACACACACACAAACCAGAAGTAGATCCGTAGTTTCAGACAGCAGGAACCAGTAGACTCTTCAGAGGTCACTGGGGTGCAGCAGCTTTCACCTTGTTTTCCTCTTTTTCTCGGTTCTTTTTCAGAAGAATACAACACTTTTATCTGCCTCACTGAATGCTTAGCCCCCTCCTTGGCCCCCTTTGACTGCTCTCACTTCCTGTGTCGGTTTCCATGGAAACACAGTAGACTAGGTGTCCGAACTTTTCCTCAAATGACGATGACAAATACAGATCAAACAGACAGGAAGTGACTGTGTCGCAGACAACACACACACACACACACACACACACACACACACATTTTATTTTTAATATATAATAAGAATATGCTGTACAAACACTTGCTGCTCAATGTGGCTAAAATGCTAATACTGTTCACAAATAATACACCAAATGCATTCAGAAAGCAGTTTTTTTACACTTACTAAATAAGTATGATGTAATGCTATGCATACAGACAACAATTCGTACCTGTATTTCTGAGTAGTGAGTACTGATGTACTAATGTTTTTGAATGTACAGTTTGTATATTGGTCTGTCACTGCACTCTAAATGGGTTTTACTTCACAAGGAAGGAATGCGACATCTATCTTTGTGTGTGTGTGTGTGTGTGTGTGTGTGTGTGTGCGTGCGCACGCGTTTTAGAGCATGATTTAAAAGAGATGCCATGCCTCTGAGGCTGAGCTGGAAGCTTAGAGTTCACCTATATTTTTAACCAGGGGATAGAGAAGGATCTTCATTAAATAATTCATAAAGCATAACCAAAAGAGAGAGAGAGCTCCACAAGAGAGGATGTCCTCCCCAAATGTCCTTTAAAGGCAAACGAGGAATCTCTCGCCCACCCCCTCTCTTCCACTCTCTTTCATTCTTTCTTTCATTTATCATCACCAAACCCAACACCTTTTCCCTCTGTTCCTCATTCTGTAGTCAAGTTGTAGTCCTGTCCCCTGTGTGACCTCACTTGTCTCTGAAACCGCCCACCCATGGAGCACAGATCAATGACACAGTAGGATCTGTCAGCATCCAAGATCCCACATGAGTCAGTGGACTGCACTGGTCACTGCTCATGATCAATGAGCATAAACTTAATATTGTAACCTATTCCAGAAAAACAACTGAGAGAGAGAGATTAGATAAAATTAGCAAGGGTAAGACCACACACACACACACACACACACACACACACACACACACACACACATTATCCTGTAGTCAGAAAGATAAACAGATGCACTCCCCTCTCCTGAGAACTGAGGCCCAAGTTCACCTTGATCACCTGCTACTGCTCAGATAGTAAAGCAAGCACACACACACACACACACACACACACACACACGCATGCATGCACGTGCCTGTGCGCGCGCACAGACACACACACACACACACACACACACACACACACACACACACACACACACACACACACACACAGTCTACACACACTTGTTTATGCATCCCTTTGCAATAGGCCAATCAGGAGCTATTATAACATGCTAAAACACATACACACAAGTGTCACACACACATTGGTTCCAATTACATTATGTTTACACATTAAACTGTAATAATTAATATAGATTTGACTACACAAACTTTCTCCATCTCTCTCTCTCTCTCTCTATCACACTCTTTCTCTCTCTCTCAAAGACCAAAGACTATTAGCCGAGAAGCAGTCAGAGTGAATGGTTTTTGATAGCACCCTTGCGGGGTAGGAAGGATACATCAGGTTTTGGAGTGATGGAGGGATTTAAAGCGTCACTCTGTCGCTGGGGCCTGTTTCACACATATTCACGGTGGATACCCCTCTATCCCAACACCACTCCATTTCATCTGTCTCTCACTGGCTCTTTTCTCCTCTCTGGCAGGACCCAAAAACCCCTCTCAAATATATCAGGCCAGTTCTGGCTTTGATCTCACCTTCACCATGGCCGCTGGTATTCTCTCCTCCTCTCAGACAGTGATGAACATTTGAGGCCAATAGAGGACTCAAAAACTGCCTGCCTCCAAGTGTACTATAGAATAACATTTCTCATTTAACACAGATTATTTTTTCAGTCCAAGTGTACTATAGAATAACATTTCTCATTTAACACAGATTATTTTTTCAGTCCAAGTGTACTATAGAATAACGTTTCTCATTTAACACAGATTATTTTTTCAGTCCAAGTGTACTATAGAATAACGTTTCTCATTTAACACAGATTATTTTTTCAGTCCAAGTGTACTATAGAATAACGTTTCTCATTTAACACAGATTATTTTTTCAGTCCAAGTGTACTATAGAATAACGTTTCTCATTTAACACAGATTATTTTTTAAGTCCAAGTGTACTATAGAATAACGTTTCTCATTTAACACAGATTATTTTTTAAGTCCAAGTGTACTATAGATTAACATTTCTCATTTCATCACAGCTTTTTTCAGATCAATGAACCATGGACTGCACCTGTTTCTCTGTGTGCTGTATGTAAACTTGGAAGGAAATCCATGACAATATGCAGATATGGCTACATACTTGCATGGATGCCATTTTATGCATTCACCATCCGTACACAGGAATAAGAATCATCCAAACAACCAAACTGTCCTACAGCTCCACAAAAGCCATCATACAGAAAAATACAACTAAATGATGTTGAAACAAAAATACCACAGATGGCCTATGGACCTCCAAACAATACAATAAAAGGACAAAGTCTATGTTATGCGAGTTTTGTGTGTGTGTGTGTGTGTGTGTGTGTGTGTGTGTGTGTGTGTGTGTGTGTGTGTGTGTGTGTGTGTGTGAGAGAGAGAGAGTGTGTGCGTGTGCGAGTGTAAGATAAAGCCAGATTCTGGACTGTTCTTCCATTATTTCTTTTCATTTTCCATTAAATATGACATTTCTTCTCAACCCTCTAGGGAAAACTCAAACAGAGAATGAGAGAACCAAGAAAGGGAAAAAATACAAGTGTACATGTGTGGGTGCTATATGTATGTGTATGTGTATGTAAGACTACGTGTGTATACAAAGCATAACTGTGTGCTCATGTCTATATATCAGATTATGTGAGCGTGCACACACTTGTGCGTTTGTGTGTGTGTGCCTCTGTGTGTGTGTGTCTGTGTATCCGTGTGTGTGTGTGTGTGTGTAACAGCTCGCTTTGCTGCCTACTCATTTTTTCCCCTTCATAGGATCAAAGGAAATGTCATTATTGGTAGCCATCAGGGAGAAATCAGTGTAATTATGTTTGGAGTCTCCACTTCTCCTGTTCATGTAATGCATAATTTGTAAAGTTATAAGCGCATTTAAACTGCCTCCCGGCGGCTCCCTCTTTAACCCTTTAAAGTCAGCACAAGTGAAAGACCTCACTTCAACTTCCCATCTACTACATATACTCACACATTAACTTCATCTACACAAAGCACTGAAAACCTTCACACACTAAAAAAGAAATACAGACACAGACACTGTGGTAGGATTTAGTGTTTGACTGGTGGCAGTATTTACTTACAGTGAACATACACTTTGTGTTCAGTTTCAATATTCTTGTAGTTGTAGCACTATTTTTGTTGCTGCCTTTCATCCAAAATGTCTGGACAATATTCCCACAAAGAAAGCTGTTTGTGTGTGTGTGTGTGTGCTCTTGCCTTTAATCAGCTCAATAGATGGAGGCCTGATGCTTGTCATTAGCTGTGGTTACTAAGTGTCAAGATGCTGACATTAGCATCCTTGCGGCTGGGAACAGTGGGGAGTGTACAGGGTTTAAAATAGCTCCAAATTTGACTGTTCTCAGTCCCATCCATCAAACCCAGATCTGTTATTCCTCACAAAGAACACAACAGCCAATAAGTTGAAGACTTCCAGTGAATCTTTCCTCGTACGTTTTCAGTGAGCCACTCCATGTCCACCCTCATTCACTGCAGTGCACTTTCCATTGTTCTATTTTCTCTACTAAACAACCGTCCTCTAAAATCCTTTCTACAGCTGGAAGACATTTCATATTTGAAAACAGCAAAACAGCATATTTGATCTTTTAAGCTTGAAATGATTGAAATAAATCATTGTATGTGTCTGTGCTCTGCCAGACTTCTACGCACTTTTTCATTTTTGACTCATTTCTAAAACTGAATAGTGTCATTTTGGCAAGACAGAGTCTTTGAGAGTTGACAGCACTGGACTGAAAAAAAACTCTGCATTGTGTTCATAAGCAATGGAGAAAACCATGCTATTGCCATGCATGAAACCTTCTGTAATGGACAAGGACAGATCAGAGGAGAAAGACACAACTGACAATAAATAAAAGAAAAAAAAATCACTCCATTAGTCCTTTGAGTAATGCAGCTCTAGGAAGTATCTCGCTTTTGTTCTTTTGCTACAGTTGAATGCAGCCCCTGTGTGTGTGTGTGTGTGTGTGTGTGTGAGAGAGAGAGAGAGAGAGAGAGAGAGAGAGAGAGACAGACAGACAGACAGACAGACAGACAGACAGGCACATTCAAAGACAGAGACAGAGAGGGAAGATGCGAGAAGACACAAGTTAGGAGTGGTGAGACATAACCAGACATACTTTGTTTGATGTGGGAGGGAAATGCTGGCCCAAGTTAAGCTCCACGCACACACACACACACACACACACACACACACACACTAAGCCACACATGCACAGTAAACAGAGAGTAAGAGAGGCTGGTTGTACAAGTGGATTGGCTAAGCAGTCATTTAATCGCTAGACAATCGCAAAATCAATCATCAACAAACTTAAATCAATCACCAATCAATCACTGGTCACTAACAAATAAACCATCATTCATTCCTCTCTGAGCTCACAGGGACAATGAGGGGTCTTCAGGAGACAGTCAGAAATAGAGATTATAAAGGAGATAAGATTGGGTTCTTCTGCATAATTGGTTTAGGAAAAGTCTTACCTATGTTTGAAGAATCAAGTGAGCATGTGAACAAGAGAGAGAGAGAAGGCATTAATATTACATCAGAAAACAGTTGGTCCCAACAGAAAGAACAACTGTATAAATGTATGACTTCAATAGTTTATATCTATTTTCCCCAAGCAGACATCACTGGGATCTCAGTACAGAGAGACAAGTACAATGTCATGCACTGTGACTTACAGAGAGGCAAACAAGCAGAGAGTCTGGCTGGCTCATTCGTTTAGTGGCCAGACCAAATTGGTGCAATTATGGCTTATTCCGCTAAACAACGCTAAACCTCCCAGGACACGCAGAACAAATCAATACAGGAAGAGTCTGGAATTAACCTTGTCTGAGATGGGTGACAATGGAGGCAATCTCTCTCTCTCTCTTTCTCTGTCTCTCTCTCTCACTCTCTCTCTCTCTCTCTCTCTCACTCTCTCTCTCTCTCCCTCTTCTCCTCTTCTTCACTTTTTCCTGCTCTCTCTGTATGTCAGTAGCATTTAAAGTTGACACAGACAGAGACCTGGCCTGCACTCTGTCAATTACTGCATTTACCTGTCACTCTGACTCTGTCTGTCTGGGGCAAGAGAGAGAGAGAGAGACAAAGAGAGAGAGAGAAAGAGAAAGAGAGAGAGAGAGAGAGAAAGAGAGAGGGAGACAGAGAGAGAGAGAGAGAGAGAGAGAGAGACAGAAGCAGAGAGAGAGAGAGAGAGAGAGAGAGAGAGAGAGAAAGAAAGAGAGAGAGAGAGAGAGAGCGCTTCAACGCAACTTTATTGTCATGCAGTCATCATCTAGGGTCAATATGGAATAATTAATCAGTTAAATAAATAAATAAAATAAAATTATGTTAAATTAAATTAAAACAAAACAAAATAAAAGAAAGAGAGAGAGAGAAGAATGAAGTGAGGAGATGGCGTAATAGAGATGGATTGAGATGAGGATAGAAAACAGACAGAGAGAAGGATGAGAGGAAGTGAAGAGGAAGTTGTGTGTGTGTGTGTGTGTGTGTGTGTGTATGGGGGAGCGAGTTGACAGGAGGGGGTAAAGAAAAAAGAATAGAAGTCTGCACACACTTCCACAAAAGCACTTTCTCTAATTCAGATTAACGTACACCATACAAAACTGATAGCAAATCCTTCAGTATATTGCTAAATGACTACTGCTGTACTAACATAATCATACAGCTATTGTTTTATTGGTTTACTTGCATAAAATCACATGCATATAACTGAAAAAAAATAGTGGATTGAAAAAAAAAGATTTAAATAAAACTATAGATGTATAAATACAGAGAATCTGTGTTAAAAATATCAGAAGATTCTCTGACTCTCTGACAGTGTGCTAATAAGGCATTAAAACTATTCCAAAGTTTATGAGACACGGGAAAAGAAATATACTTCAGGCTTGCAGAGAGAGAGAGGGAGAGAGAGAGAGAGAGAGAGAGAGAGAGGGAGAGAGAGAGAGAGAGAGAGAGAGAGAGAGAGAGAGAGAGAGAGAGAGAGAGAGAGAGAGAGCGTGTGCAGAAGCTGACTTCTCATCGCTTGTTTATCTGAAAGAACAGTCTCTCTCAGATTTCCTAATTATATACCATGACAGTGTTAACAGAGGAAGAGTAAAGCATCATCTGATGTCTTTGGCACTGAAGGTTTTTTTTCTTTTCCCTGCCTAATGTGCACTGATATCTGTAATATTACAGCTGTAGACTCCCTGGGCAATCTTTAATGTGTATCTCCATTTAAAAGATAACACTTCAAAAGTCCTTAAATGGCCCAATTTAGAGACATTGATTTTTGTTATGTTACACCAACATCTTTAACATTGTAATTTCTCAGCAAAGAAACTGATTAGACAGATGAGCGTGAAGGAAAAAAAAAAGGATTCAACACAAATGTTAAAGAATGTGAATAGAGTGTTGCATGATAGAGGGATTAGGGAGAGGGGGGAGGAAAAAAGAGGCAAAAAGAAGAGAGCATAAGAGGAGGGTGAGGAACAGAATGCCAAGTGTGAATTGGGGTTAAAGGGCAGGTGGTAGGGGTCAGTGTCAACGGTGGTTAAATTAGGAAGGTTGTGGAGGCAGCTAATTAAGCTTGAGACACAGCATGGAATTTTCACCTAAATAATTCACACAGTCATTTAATTATTCATTAAAATAACCCCTCCAAGACTGCCAAACTCGCATTCTGGAGTGGACACACACAGACACAGATACACACACACACGCACGCACACATACCTATCTATCTATCTATCTATCTATCTATCTATCTATCTATCTATCTATCTATCTATCTATCTATCTATCTATCTATCTATCTATCTATCTATCTATCTATCTATCACTTTATTCTCTGTTTCATAAGCCTGATGTGATGTTGGTTAGAGGAAGCTAGGCTCAAGGCATTATTCATACATAAATGTCATCTGTTCCAAAACCTGATAAATGCCTTCTCCTTTATTATGTGATTAAATCCTACACCACCTCCATTTCTCTGAATTATTCTCTCTCCCTCTCTCCCTCTCTCTCTCTCGGTGCATGCTGGGAGTACGGGGTGTGGGTGAGTGCATGTGATGCGAGAGTCACTGTTTGAACTTTTTCTGTCACTTTCTGCATTCAATCTGAATTTTAAAAAATGAGCTGAATTGAATACACATTTCTTCAGTTATTGTCAGTTCAGTTCAGTTACTGTTACTGTCTGGCTTGGAGAGGTGGTGCTGTACTTCATCTTGAAAGATACATCCTATCCCTCTTGCTCTGCCATCAATGGTATGCTGGACTGTAGAGTGGATCACATTTTGGTAGCAGAGGAACAACAAATTCAATACAAAACATTTCTTCTCCTTCAAGGATGACAGAGCTAGTGGTTCTAAAGAAAGAACTTTTCATTCACTGGTTAACTGAGCATAGAAAAAAGACAAGTACAAATACCACAAGTTTCTCCAACAGAGAGAGTCTCCAATGTACCACCATTTACTCCAAGCACTCATCCTTAGAGAGGTCTTTCTTGTTTTGGTAGGTTCTCCAATTTGTGTTAAACTGCTATCTCACAACTGCAAAAACCCGGAGTTAAATCATGTGACGTCCCTTAGATGCTTATGTATGTGGGGAGAACCAACACTGGCCATTTTGCTCAGAGGATGACAGGATGTTGAGATTAGTCCTGTCCCAGCAGGAAGGGGACAGAATGTAACAGGAACTAATCAGGCTTGACCCAAGGCCACTAACGTGTTCACTGTAAATGGGTATAACTACTGAGGTGTCCAAGGAAGACGCTGTTGAGAAAAAGATGGGGTAATGAAGGCACAGTGTCCAGTGTAAGGGCCAAGCAGAGAAAGTGAGACTATCAGTGGGAAAAACAGGGTGAAAGAGCAGTGGTGACTAGCACCATACTGGATTCAGTTAGAGAAACAGCAGAGTAGAGTATGATGATGAGGAAATGGAGGGTGACAATGCTCTTTGACGTTTTGTAAATTGTGTGGCAGGTGGGGGAGGATAAGTAGCTATACGCATTACAGGAAATAAATAGATTCTTGGATGATACTTTTGGTAAAATTGCAGAGGTCTTTGATCTTTTGCCATGCGTGAATAAATTGGTTTCATCTGTGACTCAGTGGTTAAGTTAAAAATAAATAAATAAAATAAGACAAAGAGAGCCTGTAACAAAAATTGTGACAATGTTACAGAGGGGGAAAAGCCCTGTTTAACAGGGATTTTGACAGGCTTTATTTTTGTAGGTACTGATGCAGTCAAATCAAGGCACAGACAGATTGATACTGTTTCAGAAGCCTAAACATGCTGTTATACAGTATGACGGTAATCTTGTATAGGTGTTCTATCCACTTAAAACTAATTATATTACACCATTAGGTTTAAGTGGATGAAAACTAGAAAGAGGCTCATCGACTGTTAGCTCAGCTCAATTGCTTTTTACATTAATTAAAGGGTAAATGATACATGTTTTGTATGTGTCTATAGGGATATAAGACTTCAGATGTGAGAAAATAGGTATGGGTCTGTACAGTGCGGTTACTCAAGACTCTTCTTTTGAAGAACTATTGGGACAGCCAACACTTAGCTAAGCTGCTGATGCTGACATTGAATTTTGGGAACTGACCAGAACTGTTCAACACTTTTCACTTGGTTTCACACCTGGTATTGACAGGCTGCCGGCCCAGTTTCACCAGAAGTTCTCGGGACTGAACAGACTGAAATTATACAATGAAGTCTGTCTTCATACTGCATTATTACCTACTAGGTGTACAAAGGCTGAACTCTCTCTTCTCCCTGCAGATGAAGATCTAGGACTGTTGAAAAAACAAAGCTATGTTTAATTTTTTTTGCTTTTTTTTTGCTTCACACTGTGACAGTAATCTCTAAATGTAATATGTTTTCCAAAAGTTTAAAGAATAATTTAAAACCGTAGGTACATGTCAGCCAAATTTAGTGCTTGCCTGATCACAGAGAAATAGACAAATTTGGGGGTTTTTTTTGTTTTGCTTTTTCCCTTTTGTGACATGAATGATATAATGGAACAGAACACCCATTAACTTGGCTTTACTATGTTCTATTCAATCCACGCACTCACTCACTCACTATCTAAGCCACTTATCCTGATTAGGGTCACGGGGGGTGCTGGAGCCTATCCCAGCGCTCATAGGGTGAAAGGTGGGGAAATACCCTGGACAGGTCGCCAGTCCATCGCAGGGCAGACACACAGACAAACACACCACACACACATTCATACCTAGGGGCAATTTAGTGTCTCCAATTCACCTAACCTGCATGTCTTTGGACTGTGGCCTTCTTGCTGTGAGGTAACGGCCACCGTGCTGCCCTCTATTCAATCCAATTCAATTCAATTCAATTTAATTCAGTTCGATTTGGTTCGAGTTTCTTTGTGTAGTGCCTTTTACAATTAAAATTGTCTCAAAGCAGCTGTACAGAGATCAGCGTTTAAATCCCCTGTGCGCAAGCCCAAGGTGACAGTGGCAAGACAAATCTCCCTAGCAAGAGAAGGCCTCAGAATAGCTAATCCCGGCCTTTTGAAACCATTTATGGCTTTTGGTTGGAGGACAGGTTTATGTCATGTGATTCAACTCAAGGCCTTCAATGAGGCACCAGACACAGTTGTCCTATTTCTGAGTTGTTTTACTGCCTAGCCCTACAACCCCTCCTGCACGGGCTATGAGATGAATTACTATGTTGGCACAAAGGTCAGAGGTTATAGCACTTTCAGCATATGCTGACGTTATGACCTTGCTCGTCAAAGAAGAAGAGGATGTGTAGGCACTCAGCCCAGAATTATAAGTCTGTGGGAAAGCTTCAATGTCCAGAGTCAACGGGGAAAAGTGTCTAAGCTTCCTGATGGGACAGTGGTAGGGAAAGGGGACCGGCAGGGTTGCCACAGGGCTCTGCTGAGAGGCAGATTGAGCATGAAATGCCAGGGTGAGTGTGTAAGACCTACAGAATTCCAGAATAAGAACTGGTGAATGCCAGAGTTTTCTGAGTGGACACGGCTCCCCTCCCAACTGTTTCACGCCAAGCCAACGTTTGCCAGTGTTCGATTAACTCTGTAAGTGTTTATGTAGTCCAACGTAGATACAGCCTTATAAAGGCCTCGTTTTGCTAGGCAAAGTTGAAAGCAGCACAGATGCTACCGTACACAGAAAGCTTATGATGGGCCAGTATTTATACTCTCCAGAGCGAGTTGAGGACATAGGGTAAAAAAGGTACTTGTTTGTGTTAAAGCTGATGGCTGAATGTCATGATTGCCTTTTATGAGTGTGTTTTGAGACCATGGGCCAGGGTTTTTCAAGGAAGTAGATATGGATCCTGGTGACTCAGCATTTAGGAGAAGCCATTGTTCAAAAACACCACAATTTAGGCTATTCATGCTATTTATGCCTGCTTTAGTAAGGCTAGAATGACAAAAACCTGGAGGACTGAGGACCAGCAGTACCTGGAAGACACTGGCTGATCTGAGTGCAGTGATGGTTGATGGGTTTCTACCACACAGAATGTTAGAAAACATAATCTCAATGTTGCTTGCACTACTTCAAGGAGAGACTTGAGGTGGACCTTAGAAACTTGGGCAACAAAGGAGAGATGACCAACAAGATTTTCTGTCTCTGTGAGAAACTATCAGGAAAGGGATCTGTCACTTCTCTCTCAAAACCTTTTTCCATCTGAATTTTGCAGACCTTTCTAGAAATTGCTTGGATGAGAAAAAAAAGAAAGGAAAAAACAAAACAAAACACTCTAAGCTGAATTACATGATTTTGTGCTTTAAAATAACAGCTCAGTTTTTTTCAGTTTTTACCTCTGCTAAGCTTCTGTATTTTCCATCTTTGTAGCGCACAATCAAGTGTTTGTGAAGTCTCTCTCTCTCTCTCTCTCTCTCTCTCTCTCTTCAACCTAATATGCTTCTTCAAGCAAGAATGCTGCTTTGAATAAATAATGTATTGTAGGAAAGGGTACTTCTAGCAGGAGGTCAATTGTATTAGGGCTTATTAGTGACATAAATCTGAGATCACAAGTTCATACAGAATGATTAGTCAACTCCTGAAAATGCAGTCAGGTACAATCAGCAGAAATTGAATTAATCCTTTTCTGATGGAGACAGACAGGGAGAGAGAGTACTGTTGTGTATTCTCCACACAAATTGACATGATTCATTGATTCATATAGACTTAGTATCTCTCAACAATCTCTCTCTCTCTCTCTCTCTCTCTCTCTCTCTCCTTTTCCTTTCTCTCTATCCTCGCCTCTGTGTGTGTATGTGTGTGTGTGTGTGTGTGTGTGAGAGAGAGAGAGAGAGAGATCTGTGATCTGATGGCAGGCTAGCTTTTTCTCCTGACATATTTAGAGGGTGTGAAAAAAGTTTGGTGCTTGACTGAACCGCTGTCAGTGACACGTAAAAAGAGCATGTGATATGAGAGAGACAGAGAGGAGGAGACTGAGAAGCAGAGAGAACATGTTATCTCTACTCCTGAGAAGATCTTTCTTTTCTTCCATTCTCTCTCTCTCTCTCTCTCTCTCACACACACACACACACACACACACACACACACTTTACTTCTTCATTTACTCTTCACTTACTCTTTCTTGCACTCACACACCAGGGCACTCTTGCTGTCTCTCTCACACAGCTCACAGTGAGCTGCCTCTGTAGGGCTCAGAGGTACTTGCCATTGAGGCTAAGTACTCAAACTGTCATAATTTATCTCTCACACGCCCACATCCCTCTCACACACTCACATAGTGTCTCACTTTCTATATGTTACATGTTTTCCTCTCTCTCGCTCTCTCTCTCTCTTTCTCTTTCTCTCTCTGCTTCCTACAGCAAAACATCATTATGTGTGGAAGAAGCGAAAAAAAAGTTCCCATTTGGTTTAAAATACCTTTTTTCCCCATGAAAGAATGATAGGAAATGGTGTTATTTCCCATTCTGAATTGTGATTCTGTATATGTCAGCCAAATTAAGCCACAAGACAGAAAATTGAATTTGCACATTTGGTAGTTCTGGGTGTTGTAAAACATTGTTCTGGCTATTAATAATCTATACTGAGCCAGAACTATTAAAAATCTGATTACTGTTAAAGTAATAATGTTGGAAAAGAGAAAAGCCTAACATAATGGATAACTGCAGACTCTTAAGTTTCCATGCTGGGGACAGAGATTATAATATGAAGAGTTTTGCAGGAGTTTGACAAAGCATAGGTAACTGGTAAAGGTCTGAGGGGCTGTTTAAGAGGCGTCCTGTCAAATCTTCATTATAAATAATTTCATAAATATGTTTTGGTTTTAGCGCGATGTTATGTTTTTCTTAGAAAATGGAATGTTGATAGGCACTCAGTGTCTGAAAATGTACTTTGATAGCCACAAAGCATCTCGTTTTATTGAGATCAACAGACTGTTTTCAAGTGTGGAACCGTCACCTTAGTGGAACAGTCACCTTAGTGGAACCGTCACCTTAGCTCATAATTATTGCATTTAACATTAATTGAAAAATACAATGCAACCTACGCACTACACTACACTTACAATATGTGCTAGTTTGATGTCTCTTCAAAGAATGTTTATTCACCAAATAAATAAATAAATAAAATAAAATAAAAAATGAAAAAATTCACTCTTTCAGGCGCTGAGGAATCCTCTTACTGCTCAAAGAAGCTATATTTTTTTTCTCCTCCTCAGCTTTAAACCCTCTCCACCAAACCCCTTCCTGTCCCAGATCTGAGTCCATTTGCATGAACGGGCTCATTTTAATTATTTAAGGCTGCTGTCTCTGCTTTTTCTGACTAATTACAGTTTTAGCTCTAAAGTATCTGGCTTTCCACAACTTTAACATGAGGGCCCACAATGTTACACACACACACACACACACACACTTCTCTTCTCAATATCTATAGCTGGACATTTCATATTTTGTATGTGTGTGTGTGTGTGTGTGAGAGAGAGAGAGAGAGAGAGAGAGAGAAAGGAGACAAAGAGAGAAAGAAATTAATTCAAATAGTGGGGGCAAATTGCACTAAGCCACACATTTTAATCTCCACATGATTAAGTCTAATGCAGTAGTGCTGCTTTCACATCATGGGCTGAGCACATTTCTCCATACTCTCTTTCTCATTATCAGCTAATCACAGTTCAATAGCTGAACTTGACAATTCCTTAATTACTATTAGGTGCTCTTGTCCTTTTCAGCACAAACGCAGCTCCAGGGTTTAATTAGGTGGCATTACCCTTTTCTCTTCTTCTAATCTAACACACAATTTCTCTCTCTCTCTCTCTCTCTCTCTCTCTCTTCTCTTGTTCCTTTAGACAAACACCAAAGTGAATGCTAATTCATTTCCACACATGTGCAGATACATACAGGTGCTTGTTAATTGTTCGAACACAAACACATGCACGCACACAGACATCACACCTCTGAAATGAAAAAGACGATTCTAAAATGAACATTTTACACTTGAATTTCACCTAATGTGTGCCAAAACTTTGATTTGCTCTCTGTTTCTGTGCCCTGTAGTCCTTTTATGAAACGCAGTTTGAATATGTCAGCCTTAATAGAAGTGGAACTTGACAAGCACACAGCAAGTGCTAATTACATTGCCGTTTATACTTGAGAACTTCTTGTATTTTCACTTCAGCTCTCATGTTTTCGATTTGGGAGGGAGTTTTTAACACAGTCAGTGTGAAACTGTGCAAAGAATTCTTTGAGATCAGGAAGGTAAAGTCTACAGAGACACTAAAATAAAATCTGTGAACAGACCTAGATGCAATTAGCACATTGTTGAGAACACTCTTTTTTATGGATGAACAGGAGAGTGTAGCTACGCATACACACCAATAAACTGTGGCTAGAATGAGTTGATGTAATGTTTCAAAACAGATTGTTATATTCAACAGCTTTATAAATGATAGGGTAAATGCAATACCTCTTACAACAGTGAAAATATGAGGGCAAATCCTCCCTGGAAATGCCATTCGTAAACAAAGACTAATGGAAAAAAAGGAAAGATTAGAGAGTATTACTTTAAGCTGGTAAATAAGAACTGATGTTTAAATGACATGAATGTCAGAAGAAAGACAGTCTGTCTCCATTTCTCCTGTGACCGAAATGCTCTCTGAAGAATTTCTCATTTGGTGTTCTGTATAAAATTTCCATTAGATGTTCTCTTGAAAATTTAATCAAAGACCTATGACTTACACAACCATCAAACAAAAATCTCCTTCAAGTGGCAACTTAAGAATCATCTTAAATTTACGTTGGTCTGATATTTTTACACATGTGCACTGGATGGAGTCTATTGACCATTTTATTTCAATTTTACATATTTCCCTCACCACCTATTTGCAGAAGTGTCTGAACCACAAAAATTACTTTGACCTAAAAGGAGAAAGGCAAGTAGTAACCTCATCTGATACAGCATGTGGATTATAATGATGTACCACTGTAAGACAGGGAAGATGTTCACCAATATTTGGCCTGAACTGTGCCCAGACAGAGGAGAGCTGCACCCTATGATCTGCACCAGCAATGGAGACAGAGTTGATTAGTGCTAGCTGACAAAAATAGCTTAGGTAGGGGGTTCAGTTTGAGCATATCTGCAAAAGCACTCAGCTTTGGACATCTGTGACTTACCCATACTGCTCTATTAAAAGGCTTTTTAAATCTGGTTCAAGTGAAAACATCCAAAATTGACATGATATTCAATTACTTCTAGTTCCACCTATGATGTAAAATGATTTTCTTGGCGGGGTATTTTGAAGTAATTGGCGTCCCTCAGGGTAGTCATTTTTTTGTTTGTATTGAAAAGTAATTTTCTCAACAGTTCAAAGAGGCGATCGTTTTTTTTTTTGTTGTTGTTGTTTTTTTTTCGAGCTCGTAGTGTTTTCGATTGAACAAAACTCCTATAACATTCAGCGAGAGAGAGGCAGCAGAAGCGGTCGACACAGATGTCAAAACAGGAAAACATCGGTGTTTGGACATCCAGATAATCTAGCATTGTGTTCCTCACACACTTGCAGTTTGACAGTTTCCGTGACCCGTGTTTAGAGAAAAGATCACACTCCTTTCATTCTCTTTGGGAAAAAAGGAAATGAAAAGGGGGAGGGTGATAAGAAAACATGTGTATATGTTTGACAATAGCAGTGAGAACTCCACTGACTGTCCTTATCAAATCACTCAGTCATTCTCCTCCTGTTACCACAAAGATATCCCTTAACTTCCTGTCACTAAGAAAGTAAAGATGCCATCTGTGGCATAAAAGTAAAAAAAAAAAAAAAAAGCTGAGGAACTTTTACAAGATACACACACGCACACACACACACACACACATCCAACCTTATACGCTCACACACACACAGAAATTTCATACCTGCACAAACATAAACACAGCCTAATGTAAAGACTTTCTCTGACTTTAGCATTTCTTTATAGCTCCTCTGTCCATACCATTGTCTGACCCGTCACTGCTGTCATTCTCTTGCTTCCTCTGATCATTCTTCAGGGATTTAGGATTGCACATTACACACTAAGTCAATAATTCCCACGCTAAAGAGGATGTAACATATGAAACTCAGAGTCTTTCCTTTCCACACACACATCCCTCTCACACAGTCATCATATGGTCCCAGCTGCTGAGACACTGGGGCATTGGCCAATGCAGGACTGGTCTGGGCCGGTTATCATTTTCACAGACATTGCACTAACACACAGATATAGAGGGGCAGTTCAAGTTGGAAGAAATATGTTATAACTCAGAGAGAGACACTAGGAAGTGACTCATCACACACACACATATACACACCCACACACACACCCACACAAACACACACACATATTACATTACATTACATTCTATCATCCGTACTTTGTGTCTATCTTTACACCACTTGACACCAGAAGTAACCAAACAGTCTGTGCTTAGCCTTGAAAGGTACTTGTGCTATCCCAAATGTCTGTGGTATTTAGAACTTGTTATTTCTATGTGTCAGTCAGGAATCATCATTGGGACCAGAAAAATAAAAAGGTTTCTTACGGTGCATTTCCAGAGGATGACGTTTTTATGTACTTGATTAGGGCAAGGAGTCAAGGGCTTCATTGCTACTTCTGGATTAGGTGCTGACTACTTGGTCAAAGAGCAATTAATTTCCAAACAGTTCATTAACCTGTGTGAAAAGGAACCTTTTCTTCAGTGTGTCTGTACAGGGAATAGCTAATGCATTACAGTAATATCCCTTTAGCCCCATGCTAATTACTGTCATGAACTATCACTACCTCTTGGGATTCTTTAAAGCACCTTTTGCACCATGGAAAAATAATAGCCTTTACGTTCTTATGAAATACCCTCTAATCTAAAAATAACTGGAGGGGAACCACTTAAACTGTGGCCAATTTGTACAACACAGTCTCTAAGATCTAGGTGGAAAACAGTAGAGAAATCCAGAAGAATAATGTTAATGTAATGAAGGTAGTTGAGAACTGAACTTGCACCCCCAAAATCTCATGTCCAGTTCGTTGCAACCAGTGTTTTCGCCCATAGGAGTAAAACAGAGAAACCATTAAAGGTGTATCCAACACAGCTCTTCTCAGCCTCAGACAATCCAACTTTCCAATGCTACACTGTACACCTTTCTTCTAGCTAACACATGTGCTTTTAATACACTGACATATGATAAACACAAATATTTTAATGGTCAAAAACATTCATATCACCTTAATACACATCACTGTTAGAGTTACGAACTATGCTGCTGTTTTAGATTGTCTGATGTGATGTCAGAGTTCTAAGAAGCTGTGATTGGTTAATGTGATTCTGAGAAGCATTTTAAGCTTGTCTGATTGGTTTCCATGGTTGGAGGTCCTATTTCTGATGCTTGGCTGACTAACGAGGTCCTGTGAGGTTATGAGGATATGATAAGCCTGACTGATTACACGGGATTTCGAGAGGGCATGTTTGAAATATCGAATTATTCAGTGAGATTCTGCAGTGATAGAACTGCTTAATATCATTACATTAGGATATATCTGGCATATATGAGTGTTTAAAGGTGATCTGCAGGATTTTGTTTGTTGTTTCTTATTGATTAATGCTTTTTCATAAAGATATTTAGAGCAAATACGAACGGCAAAACTTGTTCAGTGAGGTGGTGTTGAGCATTTATGACTGTCTAATACTGTTTTGTAGTTAGGGAGCAGGAGCCTCCACACTCTTAAATCAGACTTTTGATTTCATACATGAATCTCAATCAGACTCAGAGACCTCCACTGGCCCCCACTGCAGTCGCATCACAGCAGGAGAGAGAACAGGCGCCGCAAGCTTCCCTCCACACCACGGCAAAGCCTTGATGTGCTATGTGCTGCTTATACAGAGAGAGGGGGAGAGAGAGAGAGAGAGAGAGAGAGAGAGAGAGAGAGGGGGGAAAAGACTAATCTGCGCTGTGACCATGACCGTCTAGCATCCTGAGAAAGAACGGCAGGTTTGCATGTTACCGATAAGCACAGAGGAGCTGTTGCATGTCAATGCAGTATGTTTTTTGAAGCGATGAGTTCAAATGAATCCATTTTTTTCTCTTTTTCTTTTTTACCCCCGGTGTTGAAAATATAAGTATAATGACAGTCGCATGATGAACACCCTAATGAGTTATTGTATAAATTCCTTAATGAAGGGACATTGACAGCTCCCTACTTCTTAACAAATGTTCCAAGAGCAAGAAATTGACCCTTCAAGGCGATGGGAAGAATTAATTATGTCAGTGGAATTATTTCTGAAAAGAAAAAAATGTCATTGAAGCTCAATTCTCTGATGTGAAAGCAATGCAAAAAAGAATCATTGATGAACCAATCAGCGATTGGCAAACTCTCAGTCTGTAACCAATTAGCACCCATCCTAAAATGTTAGCTGAACCAATAGCTGTACGGAGTTGTGGTCTAAAATAGGTTGTCTTTAGAGAAAATGGCAGTGGTGAGAGGAACAGAAGCAGACGATGAAACAGAGCAGAAAGTACTCCACTCTCTCCCTCAGAAATCAATGACTTTAACAGCCTTGACATTTTTCTTTCAGCATGTAACATCGATACCTTCAGGCCCTCACATTCACACATACTTCTAGTGACTGCCACTGCCTCTGCAGAAAGCACTGGAAAAATGAGGGGTAGAGAGAGAGAGAGAGAGAGAGAGAGAGAATATGTGGAAGATGAGGAGGGTGGGGGTGATGAGGGGTAAAGGAAAGACATAAGAAGAGGGAGAAATGTAGATGTCTAAAATTCTCTTACCTTGTGTGAAGGAAGCCAAAGGGAGGAACATGGAAAAAAAAAGAAAGAGACATCTGTGTTAGTGAGATATCAGATTATTGAGATATTATTGTCCTCACATCTGAAAAACTCTTATTTTCCCCAACATATAACTAATGTCTAAACAGAGCAAGATCATAAAAAAACAACATCTCATTCCCATATTCATTTTCATTTTTGTCAGTCTGTACTTTAACCTTTATGTTAAAAAAATTTTTAAAAAACCATACACACACACAGATTCACAAAATGAAAAATATGTTTTCCCACAAAAGACAGCTTCAGTAAAACACGCCAGCATATTGTATACATAATTTGAAGATTCTTTTAAAAGAATGCCTACGAAAGGTCCAGGAAACACTTTGATGAAACACTCCACTTGGATCACCAACAACAAATGCTTCTACATCACTCTCCAGTTCCTAAGTGTCCAACTCAAGGCTTTTTAGATCTATTCTTGCTATAAGGCCGTAAAATGCAGAGGAATGTCATATCCAATAGACTCCGTCTGAAACTGTAGAAGTATTTGCCTCCCTTAAGTGCATTTCCATTCAAGGGTATATATTAACAGACTGAATCTCGTAAAACATTAGTGGGATCTGTATGAAATTTTAAGTCTGAGCTCTAGGGCCATTTTAACCCCTGTGTTGCTTTGGTTTTATCGAGGTTAGGGTATGCTGACCAGTGGACCACTGTGAAATGGGCTCCATCCAAATTCTCCTACTGACTGCTAATTCACTGGCTGTGGCCTTCAACCTTGGCCACTGTGTTGGTCAACGCTGGCACAGTAATGGCCAAACCAAGGGTGAGCAGTGATCCTTTAGAGGTTTGCTCCAGCTTTAATGGATCACAGCACCATGAAATATTCGGCTGTTTCTCGTGATGTGGATTGCATGAATCAGATATGTTTGGAAAATGACTGTTATATTGGCCTGTATTTACTGTCAATCCCAAGTTTTGCTTATCCTGGATAAAAACAGTACATGTCAAGAAAAGGTATGTAAGACAGTGTGATGCTTGTATGTCTTTTTGTGTGTGTGGGGGGGGGGGGGGGCATGTGGGTGTGTGTATGTGTGTATACATTCCTGTTATTTTTGAACAAAAATGTAGCAAATAATTTCCCTGGTTATTGTTTGGGTTTGGGTTAGAGTATTGGCCTTCTGTTGCAGTGAAATGTAAGTCTGCGGGCTGTCCCCACTAACCTATAAACATAAGTGTGTGTATATGTGTGTGTCTGTGTCATAGAAAAAGAAAGAGAGAGGGGGAGAGAGAGACAGAGACAGAGACAGAAACAGAAACAGAAACAGAGCGTGAATGGTTGTGTTAATAATTGAGGGAGTACACTGAAGACAGATTGTGGTATATACTACTTGGCAGTACAGTAATGCCAGGCAGTGGACAGGCCTAATGGAAGAGAGAGGTGTTTTATTAGCCCTACAAATTCAATTGCATTAAATATTTAACATTTCATTATGTATCGTAGCCTGTCTCTCTCTCTTCCTTTCTCTCTCTCTCTCTCTCTCTCTCTCTCTCTCTCAAACACACACACAGCGCCCACTCAGAGATGCCACATGGGTTAAAATATACATTAGCTGTGACAGGTGTAATTATGATAAACCTTCTTCTAATGGATCTGTGTTTATGAGTGTGTGTTTTTGTTTGGAGTGTTCTGAGATTATACGTGACTATAGGTGTGTGTGTGTGTGTGTAAGTGTGTGTGTGTGAAAATGAGTTTGCATAGAAGTGAGCGTTTAATATGTTTGTGACTCTGAACCTTTCTTCATAACAGTACATCACAAGCATGGTGCATGTGACTATTTAAAAATTCATGTCAGTGTGTGTCACAACAGCACATAGTTCCACACTTCAGCATTTAATGAGATAAACATGGCCACTAGAACAGAAAACCAACTGATATATGATTCCATAATTCACACCTCAAACTGAACCTAAAGACAGAGAGAGAGAGAGAGAGAGAGAGAGAGCGAGAGAGAGAGAGAGAGAGAGAGAGAGAAAGAGAGAGGGAGAGAGAGAGAGGGAGAGAGAGAGAGGGAGAGAGAGAGACAGAGGGGGAGAGAGAGAGAGAGAGAGAGAGAGAGAGAGAGAGCTAAGGTAAAAGTACAGAGAAAGTAAAGAGATCACAGAAATGGGGTAAAGAAAAGCACAGTGAGAAACTCTATACACCAGTGTCAGATCTGAAATAACTGAAGATGTTAAAGTAAAATGGTAAACATTAGAATAACTGTCTGGAAATCCGAACCTAAATCAATTTTCAATGTTGTATTTTTCTATGCAGTGCAACATATGGAAACAAAAGATTCCTTTGTATGAGATTTTTGTTTCTCAACACAGTAAATAACTTTAAACAACATTAACAACATTAACAACATTGGACCAATATTTGTATTTTGTTCTAATTGTACTTGTAACTTTGTTTATTTATTGGTTTATTCATTCATTCATCAATGGTTTAATATTCTCAACATTGTATTAAGTTGATCAGCTTCCATACATGTCCTTCTGACATACTTAATAATTGTTGTTCCCTGGTTAAATAAAAGGGTTCTTTCTTCCTCTCTGAGTTCTTACAGGAGAATATGATGTGCATTTGGTTCACCATTACTGGTTTGGGGCTAGTGACTGTGACACTGAGGAGAGATGGATTTATTTTTGTGCATGTGAGAGGGTGATTATAACTAAGCATGTCTGTTGGGCTTCGCTCTCAGTCTGTCTGTCCGTCTGTTTGTCTGTCTCCCTCCCTCTCTCTCTTTCTTTCTGTCTTTCTTTCTTTCTTTCTCTGGGTTTCTTTGTTTACCATGTGTACAGAGCAGAGTGAAGAAATTGAAGAAAACAACCAAAAATAAATAAAATGACTACAGTTCCCAGTCTGGTTTATTTTGATTTGAAACAAGTGACACGTAATTACAAGTCATTCCCTTGCTCTTATTCTTGATCTTTCCTAAGAAGAAAATCCATTACTTTCTCTAGGTTCAAGTCTTGACCTTCAGACCACGGTAACCTGGAGCTGATCTTCTTCCTTAGTACAGATTACTGTCTGGTCCCATCACAAAACCTCAATAAACTCATGACACATTGGAAATATCTTTGTCCCTCAACAATTCCTGTGTTCTGATGAGTGCTTGCTGTTTGAAACCTACAAGCTGTAAAGAGACAAAGAAAACAAAGTACTGCTGAAGCCAGTGAAAGAAAAAGAAAAGTGTGATTGCCTCCTGTCCTCAGCCTCATTCTTTCATTCTGCTGTGGCATTAATAGTGTACACTGAAAAGTACCTCACAATGTTACAGAAGTTTGGCTGAATACGAAGTTGAAATTTGTCAGTTAAAATTGTATATTAGCATTACACATAAACACTGCACTGGAGTTCAAGCTTCATTAAGTCTGAAAATGGGTCAAAGCAAAAAGTAAAAACAAAGAAATAGTAGCAGGTGGATAGAGAAAGATATTGATCGTAAAGGAAATCATGCGATGGAGAAGACAAATTAAAAAAAAAAAAAAAATTTCCACATTCTAACAGTATAACAGTTCCCAAAGCTTAACAAAATAACTTCTGTTAGCTGGTAATGTTGCTTTTTCTTAATCGAAACTATAAAGTGCCACAGTTTTATGGGTTTGAGTAAGCATAAGAGGTCTGAAGGCACATCTGATTCACAGCTATTCTGTTAATGACCTAAAACTAACTCTGACAACACAACACTCTGCCACTGCCTCATCTAATTCAAAACTCAGCATCAATAAAAACCATCAACTAAAACTTCAGACATGAAAAATATCATTCAAAGATCACATTCTCTACTGTTAGAGACACAAGAGAGTGAGTAAAAGACAGAGAGAGAGAGAGTAAGAAAAATAGTTATTTTCACCTTTTTCTTTTCAACCATTTACTTTGCTTGTTTGGTTATTTTTATATCTTTGCAAAGAGTAACTCTCATTAAACACAGAGCATTATTGTAACAGTACTGAATTTCAAACTTGTCCATGTTACAGTACCAGTTATGTACTGTTCAGAACCCAGGCCTTCAACAAATTCTAAAATAATCAAAATATCTTGCTCCTGTCCTTGCTCAATTCTATTATCATTTCATGTTCAATAAATGGCATAGTTTGCTTGTCTCAGGATAAAAAGAATTAACTGACATTTAAACTGTTGTACCCTACTGTATTTAAGACCAAAGATAAAAACAACTCTGGTATAAATTTCACCAAAGGAAATAAAACAGCATATGAAAACTTCAGTGAAGGAGAAAGCCTTTCATATTCTATAAAACAATGAAAAATTGTTTTCCTCTTGGGGCAAAATGGGTAGCTGTCACTCACAACAAAATTTAAAACAAACTCAAAAGCCTTATACGCCACACACCCATGTATTCTCCAATGGAGAGCACCTGGTTTCTGCAGACAGAGAGAGAGAGAGAGAGAGAGAAAGAGAGAGAGAGAGTAAGAGAGAGAGAGAGAGAGAGATAGGGAGAGAGAGAGAGAGAGAGAGAGAGAGAGAGAGAGAGGAGAAGAAAAAGAGATGGTTGGGGATTTAAATAGCCTTGTCTCTTTGCTGTTAATACAGGGGTTTTGCTAGAGGGCCTTATGAAAGGAGATACCCAGTTCTCTGTTTGCCTTTGGTTGGTGTCTTTTATTTTTATCTCTCTCTCTCAGAGAGCTGAAACTCTGTAATCACACAGACGATCTCTACCCTCAGGAAGAAGGAGAGTGTGATCATCATACTCTTCTTGACATAGAAACAACATGTCGGTCAAGCACAACCCACAAATACAGAACTCCTACAGAATGGCTGATGAAGAGAGAGAGAGAGAGAGAGAGAGAGAGAGAGAGAGAGAGAGAGAGAGAGAGAGAGAGAAAGAGAAGCCCAACAGACATGCTTAGTTATAATTACCCTCTCACATGCACAAAAATAAATTCATCTCTCCTCAGTGTCACAGTCACTAGCCCCAACCAGTAATGGTGAACTGAATGCACATCATATTCTCCTGCAAGAACTCAGAGTAGAAGAAAAAAACCTTTTAGTTAACCAGGGAACAACAATTATTAAGTATGTCAGAAGGACATGTATGGAAGCTGATCAACTTAATACAATGCTGAGATTATTAAACCATCAATGAATGAATGAACAAACCAATAACCAAACATAGTCACAAGCACAATTAGAATAAAACATAAATATTGGTCTAAGGATCATTTTTTGTTTAATAAGCCATACGTATAGTGGAGTAGGTGCATTGTTGCTTAGACCTGATAAATATTCTGCAAAATGAAATGACCAAAGGGCTTTAAAGCATTCCACTGGCAGAGTTACAAAATGTTATCCTCAGTGTCCTTGTGTCCTTCTTTAGAATGAATCAAAGAATATCAGCCAAAATTTTGAACAAGGTAAGAGCAAGTTAATGGAAGAAAGATATGGTGAAAATGAAAAATTGCTCACCCTCTCCTTCAAGGAGCATGCAGATTTGTGGTATGATGGTTTGATTATCATAAGGGTCTTCTACACTACACTACACTACACTACACTACAATAGATTTTATCCTAGTCTAGCAGCTAAAACTTTACACATCAGTAGATTCACAGCCTATTCTATAAACATGGCTAAAAAGCTGAGGTAAAGACTGGAAAAACAATACCTAAATAAACAGTCACGACGGATTGTCTAGGTAGTGGTGACAGGTGTCACATTAGAAAGCGGTCGGGGTGTAACGATTCACCGAATCGAATCGGCGCTCCGGGTTTAATGTTTACGATACGACTGAACCGATTCAAACTGCATGTATTGGGGAAAAGTAGGGAAGGGATCGAGACTGAATTAGTAGGGATGTCTCTGTATCGCAAGAGTCTAATACGACATTTTTATCATCATTATTTATACGTTGATCAAATTAATTTCCATTCATCCTTTGCGCTTTTTTCTCTAGCTCTCTCTCGCTCTCCTCGACTATGCTTCTCTCTCTGTCAGTTGCCATGAAAGACGCCTATCTTCCCACTACTCAAAGGAAAATGCTTTTCCTCTCCATTCATTGGTACACTTGTTGATAGGAGAAAATTAAGTCAAATGTAAAGTGACAGAGAGCAATTTTATTAGGCACCAGAAAAAGTCCTATATATTCAAGAGCAAAAGTCATAAGAATTTCTCGCAGCTCCCTAATAAAGGAGGGTTTGTTTGAAAATATTAACTGAAGTTGTAGGACTTTTGAAATCTGATAAGAAACATACAGTGTAATAAATGAGATGCCAAATTGGATGGTCACCAAAATATGCTACTGCCCATTGTAATGTAGCCTACGTATCTCTCTCCCTCTGACTGGGTTCTACTGATTTACGCCTACTGGATTTTATGTTGCAACAGTGAAAAAACATAGTTGAATTAAAATTGAACTTCTTTGCACTGTATTGAATCGCATTTAATCGCATCATATTGCATCAAAACAGGAAGAAATCATATAGCATCAGATCATTGGCTGCCTAAAATGTATCATTCATTCATCAAATCCTTGATTACGTATCGAGATGTGTATCGTGTCAGTCTCAGAAGGGGAGACACACATCACTGGAAAGCGGTAACCATGGGGACGACAAGCAATGGATCAAAAATCTAGCTGACATGATCAGAGCAGCAAGACTGTGCAGCGTGTGTGGGTGAAAACAGAGATAATGAATGAAATGAACATATTTCAGCTGTTCTGTTCCAACAGCGCGTCTATGAAGAGAATTCTGATCTTAGTTTGAGCATCAGAAAGCATTTCAAAACAGACGTACGCCTTATTGCTATTTTAACCCACTGTGGAAGAGTTAACAAGAGTTGACATACTGAACAAGTCAAATTTCCTCTGCAAATCAGAGTGCTTTTGACCAAGCACTGCTGGTGGTTCGAAAAGAGCTTTTCATCTGACCATTAAGAGTGGTACCCACCACACAGGGAATATATATATAAATAGAGAGAGAGAGAGAGAAAGAGAGAGAGAGGGAGAGAAAGCGAGAGAGAGAGAGAGAGAGAGAGGGTGTAACGGTTCTGAAACCTGAAACCGAGACCAAAACAGCGATATAAACATCCATGGTCTCGTGTCATGAAATATGGAACCGCGACCCACATCCCCCCCACTCCCCCAACCCCAACTCGCTGCCAACCGTTGCAGGTGCAGCCCGTTGAGCTCTCATTACGTTACTAATGTAACAAAACTCATTTATCATTTCACAGTTAACACTATAACACATGTAAATCATGAAATAATTATTCTGTTTAAAGTTAGGTCAAGTTGTATATGTTGTGTTAGGGGTTTAACGGTACAAAAATTTGGTACGGGATGTTCGGTTCGGTGTGTGTTGTGATCTGAGTGAATATAGTCTAGCTATAACCATGCATGTTATGTGCATAACTTTTTTATGCTGTGATGGTCAGTCGACCGAAACATCAGTGAATAAAGTGATACTTTAAAAGATACAGTGTGCCCTCTCCTCAACATTTCTGTATGCAGAACTCCGAGTCGGTTTTCTCTCCGATTTCATCAAACTCCACTTAGTGGAGCTGTCATATGTGTGTGTGCGTGTGTGTGTGTGTGTGTGTGTGTGTATGTATAGTTTTGTTTGTGTGATCTGTTTTTTTTTCTACTATGTTCTTTGGTTAACAGCATTCAAGATGAAGACACTGCACACTTAGATAGATTCACACAGACACACACAAAAATATACACACACATAAACACAACCACTAATGCACATACACACACAGTCAAGTTTTAAAGAAAGCCTTTAAGAAACTCTTTAAAATGGTGTACAAGCAAGAGAGAGAGAGAGAGAGAGAGAGGGAGAGAGAGAGGGAGGGAGTCAGAGAGACACACAGAGAGAAAGAGACAGAATGAGGGGTGCTCTCAGGGGAGTAGAATGCACTTTACGACAAAAGTGATGGTAATGATTCGACAAACGCAGCACTTAAAGGAAATTCAGAGGAAACCTTCAAGGCCTCCCATGTCTCTCAAGCATGCACGTATGCGCACGCACACACGCGCACACACACACACACACACACACACACACACACACACACACACACACACACACACACAAACTGCTTTGCATGTATGTGCCCCTCTCTCTCTCTCTCTATCTCTCTCTCTCTCTCTTCCCCCCTTTCTCTCTTTTTCTGACCTTTCCAACCTCTCGCTTTGCTTTCAATGGGGGTTGACACTCCCTTTCTGTCGGAGAGAGACGTGAAGAAGCCTTGGGCCTCAGGGCCACCGCTGCCACCACTGGTACTGTAGGAGCATATCAACATATCAGAACACACACACACACACACACACACACACACAAACAAGCAAACACCTACAATGCCCCTCATAAAGCTCAATACTACAGCAGAACACAATCAACAGTGAGAGGCAACAGTGTTGTGTGACATAGAATTCATGTTGGCCTTAAACACACAAGGTATACTCACTGATGTACTCACACACTCACTGATGGGTACAGGCCGCAATATTTTTTTCTCTTTTATGCTGAAATAATGCTTCATTTATACATATTACAACATGGCCAATATAGTGCTACTGTCCAGCAACTGTGTGTGTGTGTGTGTGTGTGTGTGTGTGTGTGTGTGTGTGTGTGTGTGTGTGTGTGTGTGTGTGTGAGTAACAGAGAGCTCCTCCGCTCATCTGTTGACCCAGTGTATGAATATGGGACAGAGAGCTAGGACAGTCAGTGTGGTGGTGGAGATATTCCAGATATTCTCTCTCAGCTTCACACACACACACACACACACACACACACACACACACATACACACACACACACAAACACACACAGAAGGTGCTTTTAATAGCTCCTCTCTCTCTCTCTCTCTCTCTCTCTCTCATATTTTTGAAGCCTGCTCCATGTGGACTGTTTGACATTTTCATACAATCAACTTGCCAACACTGCTCTATTCATCAGAAAAGAGAGAGAAGAGAAGAGAAGAGAAGAGAAGAGAAGAGAAGAGAAGAGAAGAGAAGAGAAGAGAAGAGAAGAGCAGAGCAGAGCGTGAGATGCTGAAGGTGAAGCCTACTTTTAGCTCTTTTAGGTACAAGGATGTCTTCCTCTTTCCTTTGTAAGCAACACTTATTCTCTTATCCATCTCAGCATCACACACTAGGGAGCAGTGGAGATGTCAGACAGTGACCTCTGATCCTGACAGTGACACTGATGTCTGTCACATGACAGATAAGACTACATACATGACAAAGAAAGAGAGTACAAGATGGTGGTATGAAGTGTGAAGCGAAAAGCCATGAACTCCAGAGTCGTTACCATGGGAACAAAACTTAAAAGGGGGGCAGAGGTCAACATGTTTCAGTTATACTACTTTCACCTTGTGCAATTCTGAGCGAGGGTGTGTGACTGATTTGTGAGGGTGTGTGTGTGTGCAATAGATTTCTTTTTACTCACTGCTGCCTTCAATTACCGTTTTTGTGCATTTCTCTGATTCTCATTACTTGACCTTCCAACAAAGTAATCACTGCGTGATATAGAAGAAATGACCAAACATTTGTCAGAGGTTCTGTTAAAAGTAGCCTACACGTCTCTTTTTGCCTGGGTCTCTTCATCCTCTCCTCTGACAGACAATGGAAAATAATGGCTCTCTCACCATTAAATGGAGAGAAAGAGAGAGAAAAAAGAATAATAGAGATAGGGTCTGAGGACAGGAACAGAAACAACTGATATTTTTACAGTCTAACTGTGCTCTATAAATATACTGAAATGAATGGAAAATGTCATATGTAATGTAGACATGGAAGTGGTAATAAAAGTATAGTGTTGATACAGAGAGAGGGGAGATCTCATGACAGAACTGACAGAGTGAGAAAACAAGAGAGATGGAGGAGTAAGAGAAAGGGAGGTGAACTGTAGATGAACAGTTTGTCTGGATTAAACATGTATATGTGTGTTATATGTATCAGAGGCTGCAAGTGATCTTGTCATTTATCATGAGATACACGCTCTTATTGCTCTCTGTGTGTTTGGGTTTGCGTTTGTGCGTGTATGTGTGTGTGTATTAATAAAGACAGTTGTGAGAGTTCCAGCAGTCTACCATGCTCAGCAGCTTTTCCCATTTCCTCTTGCACATTACACAGCAAACCTGTTCAGATACACACACTCTCTCTCACTTACCTACACACAAACACACACATACACAGACAGACACACATATACACATGCAAGCACACATATACACATACACGCGCACGCGCGCACACACACACACACACACACACACACACACACACACACACACACACACAACTAATACACTTGTAGAGAAACACACACAGAGAGAGAAAACAAAATATACACTGAGAGAAGTACTGAGGTAACACTACATGTCATTACCCATAATAATAGCCCCAGTGTTTCTCTAACTCTCAAACCTTGAAACTCTATGAGTTTACAAACAGTGTAATAATATGATTCAGCTCTGTTTCTATGTCTCAGAGTGGTTTAGACCAAAGGTTAATGAGGACGAAATAAAAACGAGTTTGTTAGCGAAAGTACAAAAGCGGTTTCATTAGTCTTGTCTCCCATTAAAACAATAACTTCCTCTGAGTAACATAACACTCAAACAATGAGAGAGAGTTCAAATGGGACAGGCCCTGAAGGCCAAACTACAGTTTCAATAAATCAGGGTCATCTCCTCCAATGTCTCAGCATTACCCCAGGCTAGCACTTACTTCACACGTTTAATCGTACACTGTTTTCACACTGGGCTCCTTTAAAGTTAATACAATTTGCATATCTCTTTAATGTTCAACACATATTTTTAAAAAGTCCCCATAGCCCACATTTTCACAGACACAGATGAGTTCTCTCTGTGTGAATCGGGCATGGGTTTTATAACGGCATCATTTTTAATAACAAAAAAGAAGAAGAGCAAAGATGAATGTGCTTTTAATGTGCAGTTATTCATGTGGTTCTGTGCTTTCATGTTTTAAGTAAAGAAAAGTGCTTTTTTTGTATGTGAAATGTACACACACAGGAGTATGCAGGAGTAGAATAGTAGGGTACACACCCTCTCTTGAGTGGGAAAACATGTCATGCATTTCCAGGAACTCATCAAACTAAATAAAGAGCCATCATTTACTTATAAAAATTTCGGGCCAAAAATAAACTCATCTGTAGGCATGCAACTTAATCCAAACATTTGAAACTCACAGCTTGGTTGATTATTTGCCCTGGTGTAAACAACCACAGAACCAGTGATTGGTTAAAGTATGTTTTATTAATGAAAAGTCATTAAATGTCTTGTACTTAAGAAAAAAACACTTCATTCCTTTACAAATATGGAAGCAGACATGCTAATTCCTTAAATCTTTTTTCACTCCTGACTGCTAATCAGTGAAAGGTTTTGATCTCTGATTCTAATGTGGTGTGTCTGATCTTCTGTCTGTCTGGAAGGGTAAACAAAACAGGTGTTGTAAGAGCTTGATGGGAATGTTGTATTAAACATATTCCCCATTGATCTTCATGTTTAAAGAGACCTGTTATTTAAGAGTGTTATTTATAATAACTCTCTCTCTCTCTCTCTCTCTCTCTCTCTCTCTCTCTCTCTTTCTCTCGCTCTCTCTCGTGAAAAAATAATTCTACTATTACAAGCATATTCTTCTATGATGTAAAAAAAAAAAAAAAAAAACCTCTCACCAGCCCACCACAGCACTACCCGGTTAACACATATGCTTAACCAGACACTAATTCTCTGTCTTTCTCTGTCTCTCTGCCTCTCTGTGTCTCTCTGTCTCTCTCACGCTAACATGTTTCCCAGGCATCATGGAAAAATCATTGGGTGCAAGAATTGATTGAAGTTGAATAGGTGTTGTCTAAATGCTGTAAAGGGCATCTTGTCAGATTCTTACCCCAAGTATAGATTTTTCTTTCAGGTCTAGTTGTCATTCTCTCTTTGTCTCTGTTAAGTGGTGTAATGGGACAGTGGAAAGAAATTACATTCAGCCTTTATGAAAATAAAAAATTATACATACTCACTGACATTTCTACAATGGTATAACAGACTAACAACACACCGCATTACGGTTTACAATATGTTCCACAACAAGAAACATATTGAAACAGTATGTTTTATAATGGGCTGATAAAATGTTCATAATTGTCTATAGTAGACTAATCATATGTTTTATAAAAGTTTGAGATAATGGGTAAAAAAGTTCAAAATTGTGTTTTAAGGGGCCTGTAACATTGGTTATAATATATTAATAACAGATTGAGTATTACAGGGTCATAATGGTAGATGGTCCTCTGTAACACTGAAGTAAGAAAATGAAACAGAAAATGAGAGTTCACCAGAGAACTGTATGAATCAGACAGTGGAGTCAGTGACTTCTGGTCAAGAGGCTGCTGTAACCCCCACCTCTCAGCTAATCTGCTTCTCTTCTCATGAGGGCATTGAAACTGAATGGTAAGAGGTCAGTGCATTTCTACTTAATGGGAGGATATAAAAGCATTACAGGTGAACAGTTTGAGATACTTTTCAAAAAGAATATGCAGTCGAAGTGTTTTAGTTCAAGTTCAGACAGAGGTAACCCATCAGCAGGGAGAGATAGCCGAGAAACTGTGCCGAACAGCGGACCTCTAAAGGAGCCGATGGGGCTAATTAATAATCTCATCACTGTGGGAAATGAGCTCGCTCAGGAAAAAAAGAAAAAAGGAAAAAAAAAAAAATGCTTCAGACCTGAATGAGGTCACGGCACTAAACTTTATGTCACTTCCCATTTCCCAGTTAACACGATCTAAGAGTGATATTATCATAAGTCTCCTGGAAAAAAAACCCCCCAAAAAAACAGACTGGTCCTCATGGAATCAGGTTTGGCTAAAAAACGATTTTGGGGAGAAAGTTGTCCTTTCTTATTAGCCACAGTTCATTACTCTCTGATGTACATACTTTATAGCTTATCGGAGGTGTTGATGTTCCCTGTCCAGTTTTCGTCTGGCACCTTCCTCTGCTACCTCTCTCTTCTTGTGATGATTATTTTTTCCTCAAACTTAGGCATGCATGAAATTTTTTTAGATGTTTTGACATACCGTGCTTTGGTTGGGGTGACGGCTAAAATGAAAGGGTATAAAAATTAATTAAAATTAATTCTGCTCTCTGATTGGCCAATGAACTGACAGCGGAGCAGGAGGCTGTCACTGGTGGTTAACGTGATTGCAGACACAGGAGTTCTGTGCGTGTGCGTGTGTGTGTGGGGGGGGGGGGGGGGGGTGGGGGGTGTATGGTTGAGTGAGTGATCTCAGAACAGAGATCGGACATTACATGTCAAATAAGGCCCAGAGGAGAGAATCAGTGGGGTGCGAGAAGAGAGAAAAGGAATAGAAGGACAGAGTGAGAGAGAGAGAGAGAGAGAGAGACAGACGGACAGAGGGGAGAGAAGGAAAAAAGGAAAGAGATTGGACTGGCTCTTCTGAAGCGTCGCGGATGAAATTTATTGCAAATAACTGTTCATGATGCTCCGCCGTTTCAATTTCACACAACACAATCCCACATCACTAGAGCAAATGTGTCCCTGTCAGCCTTACTTAGCCTCCAACCTTCTTCTCCCAACCAAAATGCTCTCTCTCTCTCTCTCACACACACACACACACACTTTCTTTCCATCTCTGTCTCTCTTTCTACTATCTGTAATGTAGTATCAGTCTATGGCGAGCAAGGCAATGAAGAAGGGAGAACAGATGGAAACAAAGGACACTACACTCTTATGGAGTGAACCCCGCAAAGGAAAAGAAAAAGAAACAGAGACAGAGAGAAGGGGAAAAAGAGAGAAGGAGCGAGAGTAACATGTGTTTGCTGAAAAAGAGGTTTGGAGGATGTATTCTTTGTATCTTTCACTAAGTAATATTAGATTTACAGCAGTAAAGTGTGAAATCCATTAAAACGGGTCCGAAGGAGTCAAGGGAATTCATTAGCTGAATGAAGAGCTGTCCTTTCTTTACACTGCAGCACATGTCTTCTCATGCTACTGGAGTAGAGCATTTCTTGTGTGAGTGTGAGAGTGTGTATGTGTGTATGTGTGTTGGGGGGGGGGGGTGGAGAAGGGGATCTTATTTGTTTAGAGCATGTTTGAATAATTTAGCAACAAAACGAGAAACCGATATGCTTTCACTGTAGCTAATGGTTCAGGGGCCCATTCTGAAGAAGTACAATTCCTTTCTGGGTGAAAGTTTTTTTTGTGTGTTTTTTTTGTTGTTGTTGTTGTTGTTGCTGTTGGCGGGGACAGGGGTGGTCACAACACAGTGAGCAAGCATAAAATAATCGGTCATAAAACCTGTCAGCGTTAGAGGCACAAGTGCACACAAGGAAAAAGTACAGATAGTAACAGAATTTCTGGTCGAAACAGAATAGAGTAACAGCATACATTAACTCAGCCTTAGGCATGAGTGATACAGAGACAGGCAGAGTGAGTAACAGCTTACAGGGACAATTAGAATCACTATTCATGTTTACTTACTGTATACAGAGGCATACAGAGTCAGTAATACTGATGAGGGAATGCGTAAAGAGAATACAGACAGGCAGTAGGCAAGGCGGTACTGTGAGAATATAGAGGCAGGAGGTGGGCAGTACTGAGAGAATATAGAGGCAGTAGGCAAGGCGGTACTGAGAGAATATAGAGGTAGGAGGCGAGACAGGAGACAGAACTGAGAGAATATAGAGGCAGGAGCTGGGCAGTACTGTGAGAATATAGAGGCAGGAGGTGGGCAGTACTGAGAGAATATAGAGGTAGGAGGCGAGACAGTACTGTGAGAATATAGAGGTAGGAGGCAAGACAGGAGACAGTACTGAGAGAATATAGAGGCAGGAGGCGAGGCAGTACTGTGAGAATATAGAGGCAGGAGGCGAGACAGTACTGTGACAATATAGAGGTAGGAGGCGAGACAGGAGACAGTACTGTGAGAATATAGAGGCAGGAGCTGGGCAGTACTGTGAGAATATTCAGGCAGGAGGCGAGGCAGTACTGTGAGAATATAGAGGCAGGAGGTGAGACAGTACTGTGACAATATAGAGGCAGGAGGCAAAACAGCACTGAGAGACAAAGAGCTGTCTGCAAATGATATGCTCAATCAAGCCATTATCTCTCTGTGTGCTGCACTGAATTCTGGCACACACACACACACACACGCAAAAGGAAAAACATTTTTCTCATAGCTAGCAGCAAAGCATTTACCACAGCTGATAGTTACAATAGAAATATACATGATCATTTTTCATTCAAATCTGAAATGTCTCTGTCTACTCTACTCTATAATGTGTTCTTAAGAAATGAAGTACACACACATTTTTTTGAAAGGGATGGGAATTTTCAAATTTCATTTTATTTCTCAGACCAATTAATGGCTTGATTTAATTGACTTTTGATTAATCTCACAGGGCTATTCTGTTTTCAGACAGTCTAGCTCAGGCTTAAGCATGCAGACGCCAGGTTTCACCTGTCAGAGACCTTGCTTTTCTCTTGTTTGAGTTAAGTGCCGATGGTTTTGACTTTTGCCATGACCTCTATAGTATAAAAATCCCTGTTTCTCAACATGTCTGTACCTATCTGGATGGACGTTTATCATGGGAAATGTAGTCCTGTGTGAGGGCAAAATACCATTTGCAAGACTTGTAGCGGCAGAGGAAACTTTCATTTCTTTATTCTGTCAGTTTCCATGAAACATGGGGTAGACATCTACTACTTGTCTCCCATTACTCTGAAAGATAATTAACAAAAATACACTTTGCCAAACCGATCACACACAGCAGTAGGTGATTTTCCTGTATAGAGTTCCCTTGTCTTGCACAACCTTAATTCCAGTTACTTTATGTTCTACACTGTAACAGTTAGTTTGAGTGAAGCCACTGGTTTCAGCTTCTCTCATAATGACATTTACTATGGTAAATATATTTTTTTTATAAAAAAAAGCTGTAAACTATATAATTTAAAATGAAGAGTTCATAGTGAATTTAACACCAATAAGTTTTCTTTGCAGTAGCTGCTTGACACTAGTAGAGATTAAGTCACACTGAGTGTTACAGCTTATTACTGTAAAAGACACCTGTCAATCAAAAGTGCTCACCTCTTAAAAATCAAAAATGCCATTCCTGTCTGTGCTTGGGGAGGCAGGCAGGTACAGCTAGGTCTCAGCAGACAGCTATGTGTGAGTGACAAGAAGAGAGAGAAAGAGCTCTGTGTGTGTGTGTGTGTGTGTGTGCGCGCGCGTGTGTGTGTGTGTGTGTGTGAGTGATGAGGATGAGGAGTTAGTGTGGCTTAGAGAGAAGTGGACAAATGCCACTGTAATAGCCTTGACATTTTCATAGTACCATCACTGAGTACTCCGGACACGAGTGAGAGTGTGAGTGTGTGTGTGTGTGTTTGTGTGTGTGCAGACCAGCTCGTGTGCTATTTCTCTTTCCTACTCTTTCTCTGGCTGCACCCTTCAGTCTTTCATGTCTAAGTGCTGAAAAGAACCTAAATCAGCAAGCTATTAATACCCTCCCCAAACACACAGCAATATTTAACACATTATCACATATTCACACTTACACATTTACTCCTAATTAGAAACAATGTCTGGAAATAGGCCTGTATGATGGGTGTGTGTGTGTGTGAGAGAGAGAGAGAGAGAGAGAGAGAGAAAGAGAGAGAGAGGGAGAGAGGGAGAGAGAGGGGGATGTGTGATCCTTTCTCTATCTCCACTCTCTTATTTCTCTGTTCTCTCTGATATACAGTGATGAGTGAGGAGCTGTTCTGTTTCTTTTTTTCACACCATCCAACACTCCTCACAATGTCACCAATCTATTTTCATTTCCGCATAGCAAAGTCATTGCCCCCCTCTCTTTCTCTCTCTCTCTCTCTCTCCTCTCCTGTACCTGCCTGTACCTGCTAAATGTAGAAGGTACACACCTAAATATAAAGCAGTAGATGAATGAGATGAGGGTGGTGGCTCAGGAGCACAGACTCAGTGACCCTATTAGCAGCTCTGCAGTCTCACACACGCACACGCACACGCACACACTCACACACACACGCATTCATGCACGCACGCACGCACGCACAGACTCGCACACACACACAAACATACACTTACACACACACACACACACGCACACACACACATGCACACACGCACACACGCACGCATGCACACACACACTCGTGCACACACACATGTACACACGCATACACACACACACACACACACGCACACATCTCTCCCTGTCCCCGACCCCAATCCTCTTCTGCTCTCCCAGGGAGACCACTCACTCCACTGATAATGACAATGACATACAGCAAAACGACAGCTTCTATTAACTACACACTTACACTGCAGAGAGAGAGAGAGAGAGAGAGAGAGAGAGAGGGAGGGAGGGAGAGAGAGAGAGAGATCTGGGTTTGACTATCTGGGTCAAATTATTATTTTTTTCTCCACATGACTTCATGATATACGTTAAAATGGTTAGGTGCAATTTAACACAACAGGACATTAATGGAAATGACAAACTTCAAACAGTTGGAAACCTATCACTCTCAAACCACAAATTTTCTCCAAAACCCAATATTAAATTCACATATTTTATCTGGAATACTTTAAACGAGTTCTTGGACAGGCCTACAATACCCAGCTCAGTATGAAACACACATACACACATATAAATTAAAATATACATTATTTTTAACATAAATTATAACCATGGAGCTGTGTAATTAACATTTATACATGGCCTTACACACTTAGTGAACAATGAACAGTGAAGTTCACAACCTCCCGTTCTTCCAAACAGGCATTAAAGAGGCAGAGGAAAAATCAAAGCTCTCTATACATTACATAGATTTCAGACAGGAAAACGACACTGAGGACCACAATGGAACACATCTGGAACCTCTACAGTGTAATCTTTGTTGGAACTGTAGTGTTTATTATTACTGTTCTTAGTCCAAATGAATTGCATTTTTGAGGGGCTGAAGGTGACCAAAAACTCATGAAACTTTGCACATGTGTCAGACCTGGTGAAAAGTTACATATTATAAGGGTCTCGTGCATGGGTGTGGTAAAATGGCTTCACGGTGCCATTTTGAATTTAGTGTGCAATTTTGGCACATTTTTTGC
>NC_044497.1:36380000-36382500 GCF_902362185.1 Chanos chanos
CTCTCTCTCTCTCTCTCTCTCTCTCTGTCTGTGCTTGAGCCTGAGGAAGACAGAGTGGGCATCTCTATTAATATCTCAGCATTATTTTGTCTCATTGCTTCTGCTTAATAAAATGAAATGAAAAACGTAATTAGGAAGTCATTTCAACCCTTGTGAGACTGGACAAAGTCCTCTCTCTCTCACCTCTCTCTCTCCCTCTCCTGCAGTGGAATGTGTGAGCGTCTGTATGGGAGACAGTCTGTGGTGTTGTTTTAGCAGACACAGAACATTGTGATCAGCTGACTGCTATCATTCACACTGCACAGCTAAAACCACACAGATCTGCTCATCCAATCAAATCTCTCTCTATTCACACAGGGACAAAAAAGCACGCACACCCTCTGTCTGTGATTCAAATCATGCCATGGACAGGAAAACCATCCACATTCCACATCACTGCAGCCCACTTTCCCACTGCTCCCCATACCACAGTCAGCAGAAATCAAATTCCACAAGATTTCATAACAGGACTCTCAAAATATGTCCAGGGTTTTTTTTTGTTTTGGTTTGGTTTGGTTGTTTGTTTTTTTAGCAATACTCTGTGTTGTTAGCTAAACTGGGGAGCAGACAGAGGAAAAGCAGAAATAGGTGCTTTAATTCTATAATTCTGTTTATCCTCTTCCCTCTCTCCCTCTTCCCCAATAGAATATACTGCATTTTTACACAGAAGAAAATATTCTACCAAAATCACACAATAATCCACAATACCTTCCAGAAGCATTACAGAGATAACAAACAATCTGTCATGACTGGAAGGCAAGGCTGGACTCATCAAATAATTCAGAATGTGGTGTCAATCCACCATAATCACCACCAAAGGAAAAAAAAAACCCAAAACAACAGCTAGACATTCAAACAAGAGCACCGCGGTCCCACATGCACCAAGACGCTTACAGACTCACATTAAAAACATTTATTTTAATAAATAAATCAAATACCAGCACAAATCAAAATCAATGTGTAATGTTCTTTTTTTCCTCACTCAGGCGGAATACAGGAGAGCTGGGAATCACACACTTGCTGTCAAAACGCATAAATTAAACAGGGAAAGCATGCTTCCAAAATGGGAGTTTTCTCCTGGCACCACTTTACTTTGGTAAGATATTCAAAGCGACATCTTCCTGGGCCGTTGTTAATTAATCAGAGCAACAACAAAGGTCTCAGCTGGAATTATCTACAACAACCTTCATCTGCATGCGTATTAGGAGCCCAGGATATCTGATAGCCTTGATCAGATCTGACTGGCTGTTTTGTTTCTCTCTCTCTCTCTTTTTTCTCTCTCTCTCTCTCTTTCCTTCTGTGGGCAGACAGCAATCAAGCACTTTTCACAATGCTTATTAAGATTTAATGTATTCTGTGTTTAGAGTTTTAGAGTTACACCTGCTGAGTGAAAATGAAGCTGTTTTAAAAATAGTGTCTCTACATGCTCTCACTAAGACTCGTAAATAAATAAAACTTTTCCTATTTTTTTAAATCCACACAGCCATAACGGATGAAGAGTAATTCAATCAATAACAGAGAAAACAAATTCAATCAATTAGACATGAAAAACAGTTGTAGTATCATCTCAGTGCAGTGGAAACAGCTGACACTGTCTATGAATGCATATCACACAGTCTGTGAGAAACTACCAGCTATGATGTGATAGTCTACCTGGGATATACCCAGACATTATACACTGTCACAAAATATCGATGGACACATATATAACAGGTTTCATGTATATATGTGAATTGAATATTACCTTTGATATAGTATGTCTAATGTTATATATCAGAGAGAGAGAGAGAGAGAGAGAGAGAGAGAGAGAGAGAGAGAGAGAGAGAAAACATCACACACATGTCTACAACAGAGGTAAAGGGATGATGGACTAAAATGTGTGTGAATGTGTGTCTGTGTTTGTGAAGGGGGGTCGTCTGTGTGTGAACTGAGTATTTACCAGGAGCACATTACCTTGCCACTTCTCGGCTTTCTGCTTTAGTCATATGAATGCTGGTATGGACTAAACATCTATCTGCTCACTGCTGAGTAAAATAATACAGATGTGCTTATTAAGGCCTAAACCAAAGGCATATTCGGCCCATTTGGTCAAAAAACATCCATTCACATTATTACACATCTACACAAAAACGTATTTAAAATTTTAAAAGCTCGCAAGCACAGACACAACCAAACACACAAAGCACTGATACATACATTAGCATCTAATTAATCTGAATAACACCACCCCTCACCTACACACACATAAACACACACACACACACACACACACACACACACACACACACACACACTCACACACAAACACACATAGCTGCCCACATGCATGCAGAGACACATGCACTCACTGAAAAACACATTCGTTTGCAATCTACTCTTTTTTGCCCAGTATATCTAAGCATGACTGAATCTGAAACAGGCAATTTTCTCAGTGTAAAACACAGTTACCTATGTGGCATGT